>NC_133649.1:87335500-87635500 GCF_009905375.1 Apium graveolens
TTGAAGCAAAAAGAAGCAAGCTGTCTAGATGCTAAAAAGGCTAAACAGAAGAGAGAGCAGATTGCTATCTTGGCCAAGCTACATGCTGTAAATTCATCACAACAAATTCCCCTCAACCATCTGAAGCTACCGAATCAAGGAAGCAAGTTGAAGAACAGAAGATCTCCAAGAAGAAATATTGGCTAAAAGAACTAAAAGGAGACTGGATATTATTGACAAGGAATTGGAAGATCAATTTCCTAAGGAATCCACACCAGCTACAACTCAAGCATCAAAGCCCTCTGTGGTATTTGAAGAGAGGGTGGTGGATCCCTACAAATATGCATGGTGAACCTATTGTGCCCAAGGATGAGCCAAGAAATGGGAGAACATACCAATTCCAGAATTCAATCTACCAATCCTTAGCAAGCCAAAAAGGACAAAGTCAAGAGTAGTCACGAAAGTGAAGCTGTCACCTCTCAAATCCAAATCTATAGTCAAAGCTCAGCCCAAAGTCAATAGGGGAGACTATCTGTACTTGTGTGATATCAAAGAATTTTCTGATCTAAATCTCTATCTGGATGAACTAGATGAAGTAAGAGGTATTGATGCATACAGAAACCTACCTGAAAGGTTAGTGTTCAAGTACAAAGGAGGAAAGGAGATCTAGTGGCCACTTCACAGGATTCTTCAAGAGAGCCAAGCTATACTGATTAAAGTTTATTCATCCTTCAAGAAGAACTTTGGGTTCAATGTCACTGCAAAAAGACTAGTATTGAGAAGATTGAAGAACTAAGGAGTATTAGAGCTAAAGATGCACTCCCAAAGACTCTAATAATCCCTTACACAGGGAGAAGAGTGCATGTAAGGCCCTACTGGCTGATGGAGTTCATAGATGACAAAGGTGTAAGAAGATTCTTCAGATTATAAGACCAATTGAGCATCTCTAGCAATGAGACTCTTTTGGAAATGCAAGGAAAGCTAAATCTCTCAGAATCTAATGAACTGGAATTCCACAGGCAGCTCCAAAATCATATTGATGAAAACAACAGAAAGCTTGGAAGAAGATCCAGACCTTCAAGAAACTAGATAAATCTGCTCAGGCTAGAGGAACATCTTGAAAATGACTGTGAGCTAAACTTTGTACATTTTGTTATTTGAAGCACTTTTCAGTATTATCTACTTTCTTTTAGAGTTGTATGTTTAGGGTATTTTGTTATCATCAAGTATCTCTTAATTTATGGCTACAATTCCAGTAGACATAAATTGGGGAGATTGTTGTGTATATGTTGTGTACTTGATGATTACATGAACAAAACACCTAAGTAGATTTTACTTAGTGAAATAATGCAGCACTCGACGGATAAGAATTATAGTCCCGACGGATAACTCATTATAGTCCCGACGGATGATGACTTATTACCATCAAGTGAGTAGCTTATGTAATAATGAGTCTGTAGCACATTTCTGTATACACCTTTGTATAGATTCTGTAGTAGCATATTTCATGTTGACTTTAACTAGATATGCAGAATAGGTTGATTAATTGTACATAGATGATGTCTTGTAATTCTGCATAAATGAATTTAAGTCAAGTGCCAAAATAGCTACTGACGGATGTTAACAAAGCCATCGACGGTTGATCAAATGGCTATCAACGGATGTTCAATATAGCAGTCACGGATGATCAATAAAGCCATCAATGGATGATCATAAACTCGACGGATGATCATGTACTCAACGGATAAGAATTCAAATATTAGTTGACAGTGACAGCATAGTCACATGCGTCGAAGTGTATGCAACATGGAATAAGGAAGCCTATTAACTGGGTAATAGAGAATAAAGTAGCAAAGTATTAGACCCGATAGTTTTTATAATCATCCGTCTTTTGACTTTGTAATCTTGGTATATATAAACCAAGAAGTAGCAATAGAAAACCATAGATCTGGGAAAACAACAAGAGAAACATTTGTAAGCAAAATTATTAGTATTTCTCTGTATTGCTCAGTAGTTCAACATTTGTAAGCCAGCTGTGAGCATTTTTGCACACAGGTTTCTCTCGATATATATATTTATCTCTGGTGGAATCATTCAAATCCACCAGAAAGTTTTTAAGGAATCTTGTTTTTAATTACTTGTGTTTTGATTCACTTAAGTTTTTATTCCACATTGTGCTAATCAATCACTTATATTTATATTGAGTAGAATATTTTATTTCCAAGAAAAGTTTCAAGAATTCCATATAATCCCCCTTCTGTACTTCTTATCATATTGTTATGGGACTACAGTTGTTGCCCTCACAGAAAATGATGTTCTTGAGAGGAGTTTCTGTGTTGATAATGATATGATGATTGTTGGTGGTTGTGTTGATAGTTAGGGCGTAAACGAAACTCCGATCGTAAATGTAACTTCGTTAAAACAACAACTTGTAACTTTAAGTGTCTGAAGAAAGTCCCGAAGTTGTAAACTGTAGATTCTTGAAAAATAACCTTTGTTTCGGATGGAAAAATGTTATAAGTATCGTTTAGGCGCTTGAATCGCTTGATTCCGATTTACGGATCAAAAGTTATGGTCGTTTGAGTAAGAGTGATTGACCGCGACAAAAACTGCTACGAATTACGAATTTGAAAATATAAAGGATAGACTTAAAGTGTTCATAAATCATGAAATATTTATAGAGAGTAACATATTGAGTTTCCTAACTGTCATAAAAATTTCAAAGTGAAAATAATGATTTCTCAATTTTATAAAAATGTCGGAGTCGAGAGCCCGTGAGTAGAAACCGTAAGAATCCTTAAGCGGATCTGACGACGATAATGAGAATGAACCCAAGATACTTAGGAAAATGAAGTGACCATAATGTGATATGACTTACAGGAATTTTAAGGTTAGTATGAGTTGAGAGGGTGCATAATAAGTAGCGCATGAGTGCGAGTTGCCGTAAATTAGAACGGAACCTAACGAAATTGAAATGTGTTTATGGTTAAAGATTTCCGAGCGGAACCTAGAGCATCCTCCACCTCGAGATACCCAGGCAAGTTTACAAACCCAACTCCATTTTTACTGTTGTGTTGTGAAAGGATTGTTTTTACTATCATCGCATAAATACCATGTTTTCCATGATACGTAGTTGTTGAATTTTCGCATAATGTAGCGATGTTGTACTATAAGTATATATCGTGAAATGATATTTCGCTTTAAGGCGGTGACGTATTATATAGATCCGAGAGTCGGTCGGGATTTAAGATAAAACCTGGGTATTATTCCGGAGATATTATGGGACGGTTATAAGTCCCATATTAGTACGTTTTAAAGGGGCTCATCGTCCACTTACGAAACATTAAAACAACCTCGAACTTTTATTAAAACGATTTCCCACGATCATATTCCCTCAACTATATTTTATTGTTCGAATAACAAATATTATATACTTATTCCTTTATTATGGGAGAAGTATACTCCAACGTTTATTTCAAACCCGATTAATCATTATAGATTATTAAATTATATAGACACAAACTAGTTGAGGAATACTATTTTAAATATTCTTTTAGAAAATAAACTCATTCGAGGTTTAATTTTTATCAATCATCATTTAATTATTTACTAAAGGGTTATTATTGACTTAAAAATCATAGATCCTGATTCAAAATATACTTTCTGATTTCAGAATATCATTCGAATAATTTCAGTTCTTCGGTGAATATTATCCCGACTTATTTAATATTTTGAATATAGTTTCAAGAAGAAACTTTTCCCCCCTTATTAATTATCTGTTGACAACGGTCAACTCACATCCTTAGTAGTTCCTCCGAAATTCTCGGAAGTATGTATATACATATATATACACTTATATCTTAGAGAGATAAGCTATTTCTATCAACAAGCAAAATGCTTGGGGAACTTCGATGTGGTTCGAGTTCTCGAGATTGATAGAATTCTTTTAAAGGAGAATAGAGGGGATAGACCTCTGGTACTATGTGTGCTAGATGGACTACCAAAGGTACCTCGGGCGAAGGTACTCAGTGTACTCAGGAACTTGTGAAGTATGTGTATACCCGAAAATGGGACACGTAGCCCGAATGCGGCAAGGGTGATACCCGAGAGATGACGGTTTCGTCCTTCTACTAGTAGAAAATGTTACTTTATCGCAGTACAGCTGATCATCGTATGCGGTGGCTCCATGAATGTCCAAACCCTTCCAGTTGGAATTGTGATGCAATACCGTAACCCAAGCCTAGGTGCTGGGATTACTATTAAGGTATTCGCAGGATATTAAAATCCCTTAAAGAATTGTTTTCGTAAGAAGGTGTGTAACACCAAGGAAAACTATTTTCGAATAAAATATAAATATCATATATGATGTTATCATACAGTCATTTCCATACTGTACATTATTATGTTGGGCATTATAGCTCACACCTGTTTTCTTAAATTGACACAACACAACAGTGAATCAAGATGCCTGCCATGAGAACCACAGCCAGGAAACGGGTAGAAAATGGCCAGCTGTTCCGTAGATTGTTTGGTGCTGTACCTCAGGTAGCCAGAATAAGCTGGATTAGTTTTCAATTGTCTATAGTTTGGCTTATTTATAAGTATGATTTATGTAAGGTAAGAAACAAGAAACGTATATTTGGCCGGCGGACTAACCTTACCTAAAGGTCATTCCCCAGTAAGACTAATGATATTTGGGTTGTAATAAAATTACTCTAGTTATGATGGTTCATTTTCAAGACAATAACATGTAAGTGTGTATGTGATAAGTGTGGGGTTGTGAAGTGTGAGTATTTACATATTGTAGTGTGAGTTGTGTGAGTTTAGATGGCGTGGCTTCCGAGACTCCTGACCCCAGGTTTTGGGGCGCCACAGAGATACTCGACGGATGAGTGATATCCATCGAGTGAGTGGTTTTGCTATCCGACGGATAACTGCTGTTAAGCTTATCCGTCAGGATACAATCACTACTCGACGGATGAGCAATATCCGTCGAGAGAGTAGAAATGAATAAGCTGGGAATAGAAACTATTGTTGACTCTGTGCTGATTGAAGATATTTTGGGCACAGATGATACAACAGTTCCTGAAAGAATTGGCAAGTGAGCCAATAAATCATCTAAAAGGTGATGCTCTCTTGCACTATATTTTGGCTTCCCCAACAGAGTTAAAGAAGGGGAATCAGGAATTGATGTGTTTATCATATCCACATCCAGAGAATTTGTTGGTGAGTTTGGTGTTTGAGGTGCTTCTATAACTAGAGATTTTGGCTGTGACTCCACATTTATTGAAGTCACATCAAACTTAACTTGTGAAGGTACAATGACTGTGTCTGTTGCACCAGTTTGCACTGAGTGTGTACCCTGTGCATCCCCAAGGGTTTTAGATTTCTTCTTTCTGGCATAAGTTTGGGGTGAGCTTGTGTCCCTAACCCTCTTGGCCTGTGCTCTTGGTTGAGAGCTTTGTTCAATAACTACATCCTTTTGGGAGGATGCAGCTAGAAATGAGCTTTTATCCTTTTTAAGCATTACAGTTTGTTGGGAAACTGCAGTGTGGCTTGGCTGGGATCCACTCAACTCTCCAACCTTATTCTTGGGGTTTCTTTTATATTCACCCCTTCCCTCACCTATCTTACCCTCCTTCACACTCCCCTCTTTGGTTTTAGTGGATTTTTCAACTGACATCTTTTGGGAGATACCAGAGGGGGCTTTCTTTGATTTGGGTTTGAAAATTTTTGCAGTTTTGGTAGCTTGGGTAGGCAACTGTTTGGACATTGACACAGTTTCCATAGCCACACTAGAACTCAAAGAAATTATTGAGGTTTGAATATTTGTAGGGATAGATGAACTTACCTCACTTACCTGAGGTGCTTGCATTACAGGAAAATAGAATAATGGCACATCCTTGTAATGATTGGCCCTGTTCAAATCTGCAATGAGCCTTCTCTCGTAAACCCAACAATCTAGTTTATTGTTAGGGTTTTCAAGCACAATCTCTTCACATAGGTGGTTAGCTAACATCATAAAGAATCTAGCATAATACACATTTTTACCTCTTTTATTTAATTTTCCTACTTAAAGCCTAACTCAAATAGGACAAGGTCACTGAAATTATAGAATTTATCTGTAAGTAGCATGTATAGCATGTTAAGCATTGAGATATTGATTGAAACAAAATTACTGAGTTTACCTGAAAAGACCTTTGTCACAACATCACACATAAAACTCCATTCTTTCCTAAGACCCATTCTCCTAATATCACTTAACTTAGAAGTAGAAAGAGCATAGTTCATGGAATTAAGCATATTGATAATATCAGTGTCAGTATATGGTGAGGTCACAGTGTTATCAGGAATCTTGAAACATGCTTTTATAACATTACTATTAATATAGAACTCTTTACCTTTAATGGTGAATGTGATTGTCTTATCTGTTGAGTTGTAGGTAGCAGTGGTCCACATCTCTTCAACAACTTCACAGAAGATTGTGGGTGATTCCAGCATGGCAAAATTGAGCTTGCAATTCTTCACAAAGTCCATCATCTTGTGATAGTCACCAGATTGCTGAATTCCTTTGTTAACCAGTGCAGTGAAATTGTTCTTCTCATAAATGAACCCAGTTTGGGACATTATCTTTACAACAGGTGCCATTGTTAGAGAATAAGAGCTTGAAGAGAAAGAGAGTAAGTGCTTTGAGAGAGAATGAAATTAGAGCAGTTGAATTGAGAGTGATAAAAGAAAAGTGATTGAAAAGAAATAAGCTTTTATACCCTCTCAAAAATAACTGTGAAAAATAATAAAGTAAAATAAAGTAACCAATAGAAATTGCCTAAAATAGTCGTTTAAAAATAAACTGTAAAAATTCCACCCATTATCCGTCGTGTTATGCTTACAAACTGTAAGTATACTCGATGGATAATGTACAGGGAATTAACGGCTAAGATTAAGACAATTCGACGGATGAGGATAAACGGTTATCCGTCGAGACATAAAATATTCCAGAAAAATAATTGATTTTTATTAGCAAATAGTATCCCGACGGATGATCAAACTCGATGGATAAAGATCATCCGTCGAGATGTAAATTTTGACCTAGCCAAAATTTCATCCTTGACTGAGAAATCAATTAAATTTCTTGCTACATTTCAACTTGCAAATTAACTCATATAGATTTAAGAATAATTAAGCATACCTAACTCACTTACCAAACTTGAAAAGGTGGATTCATCCAGTGGCTTGGTAAAGATATCTACAAGCTGCTTCTCACTTGGAACAAAATGTAGCTCCACATACCATTCATTACATGTTCCCTTATGAAGTGGTACTTGATATCTATGTACTTTGTCCTTGCATGTTGTACTGGATTTTCAGTGATGGCTATTGCACTTATGTTATCACAGAAAATAGGAATCCTCTCGACTTGCAAACCATAGTCTAGCAGTTGATTTTTCATCCATAATATATGTGCACAGCAACTACCAGTAGCAATATATTCAGCTTTAGCTGTAGAAGTGGAAACTGAATTTTGCTTTTTACTGAACCAGGACACAAGCTTGTTTCCTAGAAATTGACAGGTTCCTGTTGTACTCTTTCTATCAATTCTACAACCTGCATAATCTGCATCTGAATAACTAGTTAGATCAAAACCAGAATCTCTAGGGTACCAAATGCCAAGTTTTGGTGTTCCCTTGAGATATCTAAAAATTCTCTTAATAGCTATTAAGTGAGATTCTCTAGGATCAGCCTGAAATCTAGCACATAAACATGTAGCAAACATTATATCTGGCCTACTAGCTGTTAAGTACAAAAGTGAGCCAACCATGCCTCTATAACTTGAAATATCCACAGACTTTTCAGTAGTGTTTAATTCAAGCTTAGTTGCAGTGGCCATGGGAGTTTTTGCAGATGTGCAATCCATTAGATCAAACTTCTTTAAAAGATCAAAAATGTATTTAGTTTGACTATTGAATATTCCATCACTAACTTGCTTAACTTGTAAACCAAGAAAGTAAGTCAGTTCTCCCATCATACTCATTTCATACTTACTTTGCATCAGTTTGGCAAACTGTTTGCAAAGTTTCTCATCTGTATAAATTTGATAAGTATACTAGAGCCATTAACATTTCTGAGCCATTAACAAGAATAATATCATCTACATAAATTTGATCAAGTATACTAGAGCCATTAACATTTCTGAAAAACAAAGTTTTATCTACGGTACCTCTTGTGAAATGATTTTCCAAAAGGAACTTTGATAGAGTGTCATACCAGGCTCTAGGTGCTTGCTTCAGTCCATAAAGTGCTTTCAAAAGATAATAGACATGTTCTGGAAAATTTGGATCTTCAAAACCAGGAGGTTGACTGACATAGACTTCCTCCTCCAAGTCTCCATTCAGAAAGGCACTTTTGACATCCATTTGATAGGCCTTGAAATTGGCATGGGCTGCATAGGCTAAGAAGATTCTGATGGCTTCAAGTCTTGCAACAGGAGCAAATGTTTCATCAAAATCTATTCCTTCTTGTTGACAATTGCCCTTAACAACCAATCTAGCTTTTTTCCTGACTACTATGCCATTTTCATTCATCTTGTTTCTGAATACCCATTTGGTGTCTATTGGATTCTTTCCTTTAGGCTTGGGCACCAACTTCCATACATTATTCTTATCAAATTGGTTTAGCTCCTCCTGCATAGCTAAAATCCAATCAGGATCCAACAAAGCTTGTTCTACCTTCTTTGGCTCTTCCTTGGAAAGAAAGCTACTGTATATGCATTCTTCTTGAGTTGCTCTCCTGGTTTGAACTCTAGAAGAAACATCACCGATAATAAGCTCAAAGGGGTGATCTTTTGTCCATTTTATTTGTTGAGGTAGATTAGCTCTAGATGAAGAGGCCTCAGTGTTGTCTTGATGTGTGATTGAGTTTTGATTGTTAGAAACTCCCCCTGAGTTTGTGGATCTTTGATTTGAGAAAGGGGAACTTTCTACAGGTGATCTATCTTAATTTCCAGCTTCTCTTGATAACCCGACGGATGGTGAGTTTTGAGTACCGACGAATGAAGCTGGTTGTCTCCCGACGGATAACGCAGATTGCCTCCCAACGGATGAAGCATTATGCAACTCGACAGATGTTGAGTTTTGTGCTTCATTGGTAGTGGATTTGTCTGCATTATCCTTAGATACAGTTTCTTGATCACTTTCATCATCACTATCATCACTAACCATCTCCACATTGTCGAATTTGAGGCTCTCATGGTAATCTCCATCTTGTAGTCCTTCAATCTTTTTATCATCAAACACAACATGTATTGATTCCACAACAATGTTGGTTCTTAGATTGTAGACTCTATATGCTTTACCAACAGCATATCCAACAAAAATTCCTTCATCTGCTTTAGCATCAAACTTTCCATTTTGATCAGTTTGATTTCTCAGAATATAGCACTTATAGCCAAAGACATGAAGAAAATTTAGAGTTGGCTTCTTATTCTTGAATAATGATATGGAGTCATGCATCTTGCTTGATTAACCAGAGAAGTATTCTGAGTGTAACATGCAGTATTAACAGCTTCGGCCCAGAAATATGTTGGCAGTTTAGATTCTTCAAGCATAGTCCTTGCAGCTTCAATAAGTGATCTGTTCTTTCTTTCCACTACTCCATTCTATTTTGAAGTTCTTGCTACTGAAAACTCATGCAGAATCCCATTTTCCTCACAAAATGCTCTCATGACAGAATTCTTGAACTCAGTTCCATTGTCACTCCTAATTCTTCTAACCTTGAAATCAGGATGATTATTGACTTGTCTTATGTGATTGTTGATGATTTCACTAGCCTTATCTTTAGACTTTAGGAAAAATGTCCAAGAGAACTTTGAGAAATCATCTACAATTACTAGGAAAAATCTTTTTCTTGAGATAGACAACACATTGACTGGTCCAAACAAATCCATGTGTAGCAGTTGCAAAGGTTCTTCAATTGATGAATCAAGTTTCTTCCTGAATGATGCTTTAATTTGCTTCCCTTTTTGGCAGGCATCACACAGTCCATCCTTGGAAAACTCCACTAGAGGAATGCCTCTAACCAATTCTTTCTTTACTAGCTCATTCATGGTCTTGAAGTTTAATGGGATAGCTTCTTGTGCCATAGCCAACTTTTATCCTGACTTTCTTTACTGAGAAGACAAGTAACAGATTCTATATTAGATGAGTTGAAATCAGCTAGGTACACATTTCCTTTTCTCACACCAGTGAGAACCACTTTGTTGCTTCTTTTATTAGTCACAACACAGGCTTCTGAGTTGAAGGTTACTAAGTTGCCTTTGTCACAAAGCTGGCTGATACTCAACAAATTGTGTTTGTAACCATCCACTAAGGCAACCTCCTCAATGATGACATTGTCCTTGAAAATCAAGCCATATCCCACAGTATAACCCTTGCTGTCATCTCCAAAAGTAATACTTGGGCCAGCTCTTTCCTTAAACTCTGTGAGCAGGGTAGAATCACCAGTCATATGTCTTGAACAACCACTATCCAAGTACCAAAGATTCTTTCGGTTTCCCTGCACACATCAAAATCAAATCAAGTTGATTTTGGTACCCAAGTTTCCTTGGGTCCTGACTTGTTAGCCTTCTTTCTCTGTTTCTAAGGCTTTATCTCATTTGACTTGGAGAAATTAGATTCATCCTTGGTCATTTTAGTTGGACCTTTGAAACCATTCATTGTAACAGAATTATCATGCATATTATTATTAACAGGGAATGGCATGCTATTAGTAAACATGTTATTCCAGTATGGCATGTTAAATGGAATTTGTGGCATACTAAATGCAGCATAATAAGGATTAGGTGCAAATGGCATGTTAGCAAACTGTGCATTCATATTCTGTGTAGACTTGACATTCATAGGCATGGGAGACATGGCATTCATGTTTGGAAAGTGAGGTGGCACAGACATGGAAGTAGGCATGGAAGATTTGCAATTAACAGACAGATGATTTACACTACCACACTTGACACATATTTTTCTAGGAGCATATTTATCAAGTGTGTAGTTATTGTGTTTGTTAATCCCTACTTTACCATTTCTATTGTTTTTCTTTTTAGTCTCTATTTTTACGTCTATCTTTTCAAGTCTGTCACTTAACTGTTTGACAGTCATGTGACCAACATTGGCCTTTTCCCTTTCTTAACTTGACTCGATTCTCCTGAAACAAAGTTCTTGGAAACAGACCCATACTTCTCATTTAGCTTAACAAGTTTGGCTTTACTGATAGGTTTGCTCACAGCCGACGGATGAGGATTTTCATCATTCGACGGATAACCCTTTTTGTTATCCGACGGATGATCCTCATCATCCATCGAGTCTACATCTGTTAGCACTCCATCCACCAAATTTGGTTCTAGTTTCTCTTTGTTCCTTTTCTAGGCTGCATCACAGAAAGACTCAATTCCTTGAACTTTGGTGATTTGAGCATGGACATCCCTGGATGTTTTCCATGCCATAATCACCTATTGTTCACGCTCGAGCCGCTTCTTTAAAATTTCTTCTTTCTTCAAGGACTAAGTTAATTCCTCCTTGGCAATTTTACACTCAATTCTTAACTTTTCAAAATCAATGAACTGAGACTCAAGCACATTATTTCTCCCACTCAAAAACAAATTGTTTTCTTTGATTTTAGCATTTTCTTTAGTAAGAGACTTAAGTGTAACACGCAAATGATATAACTCTGTAGACATGTCATTTATAGCATCATTACACTCAGCTTTAGATAAATGTGCAAGATTTGTAGTAATTACCTGATTACTTGAAGAACTTGTTTCTGTCTCATCAGACTTGGCCATTAGGGCTAGATTAACATAGCTGACATCTTCATCTTCATCCAGACCATCTGCTGCCCAGTCATTTTCTTGTGTTATGAAAGCCCTTTCCTTCTGTTTGAGCAGTTCAAAGTATTTTTGCTTATAATCCACAGGCTCAAACTTTTTCTTACTGGAATCTGACTTCCTACACTCACTGGCAAAATGCCCTGCCAAGCCACATTTGAAACACTTGAATTTTGATTTATCCACCATGTTTCTATTTGGCTTAGCTGCTCCAAAGTTCTTCTTGAACTTGAGCTCGGCGAATCTCCTGGAAAGAAATGCTAGGTGTTCATCAATGTCCTCCATGTCATCTTGGCTCAAAGAATCTTCATTTTCAGCTGCAAGTCCCTTACCCTTGCTTTCACAGACCCTTGAAGTTGACTCAACAACTTCCATCTTCACTTCCTTCTCTTTTTCCAACTCAGCAACTAGTGCAATGGATCCTCCTTTCTTCTTTCCTCTCTCCATCCTTTCATCTTGCTCTATTTCAAGCTCATAAGTTTTCAGGATGCCATACAGTCTCTCCAAAGTGAACTCCTTATAATCTTGTGAGTTTCTTAATGAGTCTATCATTGGTTTCCATTCCTCTGGAAGAGATCTAAGGAATTTCAGATTGGAGTCTTATGTCTGATAGACCCTTCCATGCAACTTAAGAGCATTTAGTAGTTTTTGGAACCTACTAAAAATGTCAGTGAGAGACTCACTTTCTTCATCATGAAAATGCTCATATTGCTGAATCAGGAGCTGCATCTTGTTTTCTCTAACTTGCTCAGTGCCATCACATATGATCTGTATTGTATCCCAAACATCCTTGACAGTTTTGCAGTTGATAATGTTGTCAAACATATCTCCATCAACTCCATTAAACAGGATATTCATGGCCTTTTTATCCTTCCTGACTTGTTCAATGTCAAGATCAGACCATTCATGCCTTGGCTTGGGGACTGATGGCTCATTTCTTGTTGCAGCTCTCATTGGAATATGAGGACCTCTTTCTATGCAGTCAACATAGGCCTCATCTTGAGAAAGCAAATGAAGATGCATCTTTACCTTCCAATGAGGGTAATTATCTTTATCCAGAAAGGGGAACTTGACTCCAACGTGCTTCTTGTTCATCTTGCTGTATTTTTTTGATCTTTAAACTCTTTGTAAGTTAAGAGCTTGCTCTAATACCAATTGTTAGTCCCTTAACAATATGACAAGAATTACAGAAGGGGGGGGGGGTTGAATGGAATTCCTGAAAATTTTTCTTGAAATAAAAATGTTCTAACTCGAATATATATAAGTATGAATTGATTAGCACAATGCGGAATACTTACTTAAGTGAATCAAAACACAAGTAATTAAAAACAAGAGTCCTTAAAAACTTTCTGGTGGATTTGAATGATTCCACCATAGATATATATTATATATCAAGAGAACCCTTTGTGCAAAATTGTAATAACCCCAATTTTTGGAATTTTTTGAAACCCTTATGAATAGTGATTTTGCTGAATAAGAAAACTTTTCATGCCACACTATGTAGGGGTTCTTTTATTGTTATTCTGAGATCTTATTAGCACTCTATATGATATATAAGTGTATGTAAAGATCGTCAGAATCCAAATTCAAACACTTTGATTTTTCCCGAAAATCCACCAGATACCGAAAGAATTGAGTATAAGGTAACAGGATGAAAAGGATTTAAATTCAAGGATTATAAGAGAGGATCATAAAAGGAATATAATGTATTGAGAAAGGTTAAGGAAACCCAAGTAATAAGATCCTGGGTATGATCCCTCAAACGATAAACGAAAATGAAAGTTAAGTGAACCGTATAACAGATCAACGGTCATTAGCCAAGTAATTAGAAGCTAATCAAAGAGGTTAGTGAGGATGATGTCATCAAACCAATAAGAAGAGGACAAGTGTGGGAGGATGACATAACAAGGTGACATAAGCATGACAAAAAGGAAGTGTGTTGTTGGTTGATTCTTGGCCATGCAAAAGTTACCATGGTTAAAAGGTAATTAAGCAAAACAAAACAAAACAACCAAGCAAAACAAATCACAAATCACAAAACACAAAGTTGACTTCATTATCCAACAAGAAGCTCTCGGCTTTTCTTCATTTTCAAGGAGAAAAAAATCAAAATCCAAGATCCAAGCATTGTTAAATCATGAGGTAATTATCCAAGGTTCCTTATACATAGATATAGCTATCCCATGAATCCAAGCTTCAAATTCATTCTCAATCTCATCCTAAAAATCATGGAAGAAGAGGGTGAATAGTGTTTTTCAAGAACTTAAATTTTTGTTCTTGAGTTTTTGTTTATATTAAGCTTGGATAAGGACTTTCAAGGGTGATTCCAAGCTAGTTAATTGATTCTCCACTCTCCAAGGAAGGTATAACCCCTCCAAACGCTAACTTTACTTTGAATATTAGGTTTAGTTTTGTTGTTATGATTCATGAGAAGCATGATTCTTGTAGACTTAGAGTGTGGTTGGTCTTGTAATGAGTTGGAGTTGTAAATCTTGGATTATTGATTAATGAACTTAAGTATAGTTTTAATTCATGTTTGAGAATAATATAAATTTGAGAACTTGAGGTGTTGGGGCTGTTATAGTATGGTATGGTTGGATTTTGGTTGTATGAATGAATTGGAGTTGATTGTGGGTTGATTTGGAGTGGTATAAATTTGGGTAATCGCGTAAACATAGCTGTCGTAATGCCCGATTTACCTTAGACTGTTTTTGTTCTTAACATCAGAACCCTTGAAATCACTGTTAGGTTTTGACCATTGCATTTTTTAGATAGTTCACGTTACAAGCTTCGTTTTGATATGTGGTTCGTATGAATCCGATGTACGGTTTAGGAGAAACGACCGTTTTAAGTAACGACATTTCACGACCGAACCATTACCGCTCGCCTTACTTTGAAACCTTGGTTAAGGACTTTAAATAACTAGTTGGGATATGAAACAATTAGGTAAAGTGTATTAGGCAGTTGGTAAGACACTCGCGAAAGAATCGCCTTAAAACTCTTAATGGTTAATTTATTAAAAATGGTGGAGCCGAGGGTACTCGAACGACTTAGGTGATTCATTAAGCGTATGAGTGACCATAAGCGAACGTTAGGATTCAATTGGTTAAAGTCTAGTTTCTTAAGCGACCGGGGTTTAATTCCAACTTATGTTGTTGTTCATAGGTTATCGGACCCACTCTAAGCTTAAGTCTATCCGGGAGCACTCAGGCAAGTTTTCTACCCGTTATACTGTTGTTGTGATGTAAATATATGTATATGCATTATCTTGTGATAGATGCATGATGGTTAATTAGCAAATCTTGCGATATATTGGAGCATGTGATATGGTATATATGCATGTCTGTTTCGTAATCTTGATATATATCTGTTGATTCAATTGCTTATAAGTTGCATAATACCTATGCTAGAGATAAGCAGTAGTTGCGTATACCCTTAGTATAGGGGACCCAAAGGCGAACATATTTCTAAACCGGGAGTCGATGTTCCCGAGTATAATATATATATGTATATATATTGATATAGTTTCAAAACTATTAATCGAATAAGGTTTATTCGATAGCTTTATTTTATTTAATGAATATTAGTTTGAATATTCGTTCGAGAACTTATGACTCGGTTTATTTTATTTAATGAATATTACTTTGAATATTCATTCGAGGACTTATAACTCCGCTTATTTATTTAATGAATATTAGTTTGAATATTCATTCGAGAACTTATGACTCGGTTTATTTTATTTAATGAATATTAGTTTGAATATTCATTCGAGGACTTATGACTCGGTTTATTTTATTTAATGAATATTAGTTGAATATTCATTCGAGGACTTATAACTCCGCTTATTTATTTAATGAATATTAGTTTGAATATTCATTCGAGGACTTATGACTCGGTTTATTTTATTTAATGAATATTAGTTTGAATATTCATTCGAGGACTTATGACTCGGTTTATTTTATTTAATGAATATTAGTTGAATATTCATTCGAGGACTTATGACTCCGTTTATTTTATTTAATGAATATTATATTGAATATTCATTTGAGGACTTATGACTCCGCTTATTTATTAAATAATATTCTTTATTTTATTAAAGAATAATATTTTGATAATCAAACTTATTTTCGATTATTCAAATAAAGATAGTACTTTCGTATAAGTATATCTTTGGTTATTTAATATTCATTTCAAGTATGAGTTGTAAAACTTCCACTTCAAATTATTTATATAGAGATTATCCTTATGGGTACATTATTTAAATAATAATATTCAGATATTTTCTAATATATCGGGACTGATTTATTTTATTAAATCAGCATTACTCCAAACATTCTTAAAAATGTTTTCGAGTCTTCAAAATGATTTTTAAAAGTTAGAGCGGATCCCAAAGCTCATTTATATATTTAAGATCTTCCTTTCAAAGGGGATTTAAATACTCGCTTAAAACCTGAGGGATCCGGCTCAGTGGTGTATTTTACATTCGCAACGAGGTTGCTGTTTTGAGAAATATCTTGATTACTTGCCCATCGTTCGGGAAGTAAGTTCATCTATTTGAGTCGGCATAAGCAACATGGGCTCAGTGGGCGTCCATGAAAGTGTAAGTGGCTCAGTGGGAGTCCATCAAATGCGTAAGTGGCTGAGTGGCAGTCCAGCATAAGGTCCTATTGCGGCCAGGGTGATGACCAGTGGGGAATTCGTCCATCTACTAGTAGAAAAGGTTACTTATTGGTATATTTGCCTGATCAGCAAGATATCAGGTTTATGCCAAGGTTTTCTCCTTTCCAAATTCATTGGATATTGCAACTCTGTTTATAATTTTCATAACAGAAGTTTTCAAGGAGTGTATGAAATATATATATATAGGTGTATATATATATCGGGACTTAATGAAGTATCTCGTAACTTCATTATTTATAATGATATTCAAAGATTGAATCTATTCAAATCTTGTCTTGTAGTCTCATCTATGTGATGAACTTTTGAAACTAATTATAACTTGAACGGTGGTAGTTCAAGTAGTATTCGGAAAAGATATAAGTATATTGGAGTATCTTGTAACTTCATCTTTTCAACTTATATCTGGTTAATGATTATCTTATGCATGACAAAGATTTTCACAAAAACGTTCAGACAAGGTTAGATATATGAGATCACCTTGCAACGATATTTTTATACAGTTATGAACTGGAACTCTGTGTATATTATACATGTCAGAGGATTTCAAAGATTGTGAAAAGTATATATACTTATGTACTGGATATTTTGCGACTTCATCGCATTAAGATATCAAACTTGGTTCATTTCTTTTGACCAAGACTTTCATGAGTACTATGAGAATGCTCATATATTGTTAATTATTATACATATTATTTCGGTGGGCTTGTTGCTCACCCTTGCTTTCTTCTTTCATCACACAACAACAAATAGACAAGATGAACATGATCAAGCTCCCAATTCGTGAGCGGTTAGGAAACGTTCCGCAGTTTCCTGTAGGTGTTGATGCCGTTGTAGCTGAGGTAGGAGCTACCAGTAGGCTAGGCTTTCAACTTTTGTTGTGCCAGACTTATGTATATTTATGAATTGTAATAATGGCAAAGAATATGTAAACTATTCAGAAACCCTTTTTATGGTGAAATGGTTTATAATTGTGGAATAAAATGACTTGTGTTATTTTTGGTATTCGTCTCTGAGACTATAACTTGTGGTGTGTGTGTGTATATTGTGGGGTCACAGTACGCAGTAGTTGGTTGACTGTTAAGATTAAGTATTGATAAGGGAAATGGAACTCGTGACAACCCGAATCCCCGACCCCGGATTTGGGGGGTGTTACAGAAATGGTATCAGAGCTAAGCGTTATAAACCTCAGAGATGAAGTGACGTTAAAATAATAAGTTCACTAAGATAAATAAGAACTCTTGCCAAGTTCATAGTCGGACTACCTAATGTAGTACTGACAGTTAAGACCCTTATTGGAACCCTTATAAATATCATGATAGAAGTGTAGTTCGTTATCGTATATTGTAGCAGGACTCCGAACCCTGAGGTTGAGGAGCAACAACGCGATGATGTTTTATTACTTATTGGAGATCAGATTATGGATCCGATAGAGCGTCCTAACGCGGGACCGGATGATGTTCATATTGAGGATGTAGCGGTTGAGGATGTTGTCCTAGAAGGGATTGTTGCTAGGGAGAATCCCGTGGAGGATCCTGACAAGAATGAATAAAGGACCACTGAGGAATTGATGACTATGGTTAGGGCGACTACCAGAGGTAGGATTGGCCGGTCACTACCGGAGGTGCGTTGAAGTTTGTAAAGATAGTAGCCCTTTAACGCGGCTTACTCGTAAGACTGAGAAGTTTGAATGGACAGAGAAATGCGAGAACAGCTTTCAAGAACTGAAGCAAAGATTGGTGATGGCCCCTATGTTGGCATTGCCGGATGGAAAAAGGAGATTTTGTGATTTGTATTGACGCTTCGCATAAGGAATTAGGGTGCTCTTATACAGCACAACAAGGTACTCGCGTACGCGTCAAGAAAATTAAGGGAATATAAAATTTGATATCCCCACCCATGAGCTTGGGCTCGTGGCAATAGTTTTGCCCTAACGATTGGAGGCACTACTTGTATGAAGAGAAGTGCGAGATTTACCTAAGCCATAAGTGCTCTAGTACATTTTCCCGTAGAAAGAGCTCAACATACGCTAGAGGAGGCGGTTAGAGCTAATCAAGAATTATGATTGGGAGATTCTTTATCATTCGGGGAAAGCCGATGTGGTGGCTGATGCACTTAGTAGAAAGGAGAGACTCAAGATGATAATGTCCTTGGGAGAGTTATAAGAGATTTTGAGAAAATGGAAATAGAAGTGAAGGTAACCGGAGCCGGTACCGAAAAGCTGTTTGAGATTGCAATACAGTCCGAATTATCGGAAAAGAACATATTATGCCAGAAAAAGTGATGAATGAAGGCAGAGAGCCAACAATTAGATAAAAGATTAATACCGAGAAAGATAATAAGTGAATAATGAGGTATTCCTACAGAATTTGGGTTCCAAATGTTCAAGAGCTTAAAGATGAGATCTTAGATGAAAGCTTGTTTGAGGAATAAGATTTAGAGCAAACCCTGAACGTGATAGTCAGGAAGGTTGACATCAAGATAGAAGGAACCCATAACATAAAGAAGTGGAAAACAAGGATTTTTAACGTATAAGATAACCCCGATTCTGGGAGAAGGTTGGAACATTTCATACTGAGAAAACATAAGTTGAACAAGATAGGGAGAATCAGGATGGTACTCCTATTGGGCAATTCATGGACCTGTCTAAAAAAGAACTTAGACTATTATCCCCAACCACCACCCTGAGGAGACAGTACGGTGGGAAATTCTTTCAGGACCTTTAAGTCGCAAGCTCTCAGAGTTCCAAGGAACAAGCGAACCCAGTAGAGGCGACAGCCTAGCTAAAGGAAATATAGGAATCATTTGAGATTCTAAATGATGGACGAATCACAAAAGACTGTTTTTGTCACTTACCCTCCTAAGAGAGAGGCCACCCGCTGGTGAAAGGCCAAGGAAGGCATGGAGCAAGAGATTATAATAAACTGATTAAAGTTCAGTCAATTGTTTTCGGGAAAGTAATTCCCAAGGTTATGGAGAGAGTGTAAAAGCTTTAGAGCCAGAACAAAGGCGGACGAGTATGATGAATTATGAATCTAAGTTGTAAAAGTTGTCAAGATTTGTTCTGAGGACTAGAATCCCAGAACGACGTGATGTTTGAAGTCAATGATTAGTGGGTTCATGAAATGATTGTAATAGAAAGGATTATAAAGGCAATAGAGTTCGAGGAATGATAAGGGAGTTGGGTATGAGGAAACCCTAAAGACTCGTAGCAATAGAAGTAGAAAAGTATGTAATCGTCAGGATGAGAGTGATTCACCATGAGTTAAAGCTGATGGATTGAAGGAATAAGAGATACATATATTTTATCCCCTATAAGTTGGGAGGATTCGAGGAAACCTTGAGATAGTTCGAAGGATAAATAATGAGACGCGGATAGACTGAGGAGACAAGAAAGTAAGAAATTAGGAGAATTGGATGAAGGAAGTGACCTTCAAGAATGTGAAGTATAAGTAACACATGTGGCTTGATACCCAGAAAGGGAGACGCCAGGTATGAAAGATATCCCAACATTGAGATGACTGTTGAGATAAACAACAAAAGTAAATAAGGAATTATTAAGAAGAAGTTCACGTTGAACACGACCAATATCTTCCAGAACATCCTTGTTATCGTTACCAAATTAGGCAAGAAAAGCGGATAACCGTTGTTATCTTTTGGAGGCCATATGGATTGACCTCAATTTGAATAAGGATGCTATTATGAAATTAGGTATAGACTATCGAGGTGGGAATGATGAATAAGATAATTTATCAAGGATATATGACTTGATTTATCCATGGAAGGATGCATGTACCTTTTTAAAGGTGGAATTAAGGATAGAACATCGGTAACTTAAAATGAATCCTAGGGGAATGCATAAAGGTTGGCATTTCACCCTTAATAGGGATAGTATGAGTTTTGACAGTATGAATTGGAAAGGATTAAGGTAATAACAACCTTTAAGGATCAGTGGAGAAATTTTTCAGAAGTATATAGACAATGATTCTGGTATTAATAAATGGTATCTTGATATGCCCTGTATCTAGGGAATACAGAAGGAACGATTCAAGGATAACCTTAGAGGTTTTACAAGGAGAAAGGTAATATTCAAAATTCTCAAGAATAGAAATGTTGATAAAGGAAATATGACGTAATTATAATGATGCCAAGTGGGGCACGTGTTAAACCACGAGAAAGTATGGATCGAACCAGTAATGGTCGAAATTGTTCAGGGCAATTAGGACCTAAGATAAAAGATGTTCTAAGTATGATTGAGAGTCAGTCATGACAGTGATTAACCTCTAAAGACTGAGGCAATAACTTATGGAAAAATGGTGATATTTTTTTACTCATCAGATTTTAAGGAAAACATCTTCGCATAAGCAGTGATTGAAATGAGGTAGAAAATTTATTTGGAGGTGGTTAAAATGACATTGACTGTAAGGAAATTTTACTATCAGGAAAGGCCAAAGAGGTGGCCGACACTTTAAAGGTAAGAGGATAATTATAGACGCTTGTGCCAAAGGAATACAGTGATGATGGTTAAAGCCGTGAAGGTTGTATTATGGTTTGGAAGATTGACATTCCTTCTGATGACTGTGCAATACCCAACCGTAATAGTAGTTGGTAAAGGTTTATTTCGTGTAATCGCCATGAGCGGGCTATCTATCTCAGAAGGTACTATCTTGAGATAAGCCAGGAACATGTTTCAAAAAGGACTAGACGAGCCTTTGAGTTAAGTCTTCTATTTAAGGCATATGATTAAGAATGGTATTAACCTGCTATCGTTGCTTTGATTAAAACTCTTCTGCAATTTTATCTGCTTCATGTCATGAAAGTACGTCAGAATTTGGAGTGTTCTTCATGAATTATGAATGGTGATTATGTTAACTCCTTAGAAGAATTCTATACTACATGTATGGACTCCATATGGTTAGATATTAAGATTTCAAGGAAAGTGAATGACGACAGTAGGTCAGTGGTGGACCATAGTAATGCAGCAATGATTCTGTGAGTAATGATCTGATTACAACCGTGAGAGTTGTATTGGAATGGATGTTGAGATTGAGTACCACTAATCAGGTCATGTTGACGTATAAGTTATCTATGATAGAAAAACTAGGTCGATTATTTACCTATTGAATATTTATTCCTTCTTATCAATAGATAGTCGTTACTATACGAGGAAGGTTGCGGTGCAAGCATAAAATTCTAGTAACGATGATGTCTAGAATAAGATCCCAGATTTGATTTTCGATATCGAGGGAGTTTCAAAGGTGATCGTGTATAAGCTCGAGGAAGAGCATGGGTCCATAGAATGATGGACGGAATAGCGAAAATATTTAGGCATGTGAAATACGATGCTATAATACTTGATGTTGATATAAATACATATATGTTTTGTTCTCCTATGACAAACCTCTATAGTTCAAGGGTAGATTCCAAGCCAGATATTTTATGGCAGTATATTTTATATATATATAATTCTCTTCAATTCGTTCTTTTCTCTCCTTTTCATTTCATATAAGCTGAGAAGAATAACCCTTCCAGAAGGGGAGGTATTGCCGAATGACTATCTATCTGTGTGATTGAAGCCTAGTAGGATACCACATGTTGTTTAATTGCTTGTCAAATACTAAAGGCTGGCCACCTTCTGTACTAACTATGCGATGTAACAAGTGTTCATGGTCATAGTGATCTCTCAATAAATTCTTTTACTTCTATATGATTGATCAAACTTTGGAAAATAGAAACAGCTAAAAAAGGAGTAGTATGAATATGGTGGTATTCGGAATGAAAACACATTCATGATACTAAGGTTGACGCGTGTATTAAAAGGTTATAGAATGCTAATGAGCAAAGGTGTAACCAGTATAATATTAGGAACGGAAGATAGTAGCGATTACGAATTGGAAAAGAATGGGTATTGAGAAGCAAAAGCTCTAATGCTAAAAGCTATAATGAGAGTCTGTGCAATAGACTTGAAAGAATTTGGAATGATCACTTAACGCGGATTGAATTTTCTCACGATAATAGATCGTATGTCAGGTATCGAGATGTCGTCTTATGAGATCTTTGAGGGAAGACAATGTCGATCTCCCTTATGTTAGGATGAAGTTGTAGAGCGCAAGATGCTCGGACCAGCAGTGGTCCAAAGGACCAAGAATATAATAGATCTAATCAGAGGACGGCTGGGAGTAGCCCAAGATGGACATAAGAAGTATGCTGATTTGACAATGAAAGGACAAAGAGTATGAAAGAGAGAACCTTGTATTGTTAAAAGTATTTCCTTAAAATGGAATTGATGAGGTTCGGAAAGAAAGGAAAGCTAAGTCCACAAATTGTCGGACCCTTGGATATATTAAGACGTATTGGGAAGTTAGCATATGAGCTAGCCCTACCCCCGAACATGTAGTAAGTCATAACGTGTTTCACGTATCAATGTTAAGGAAGTGCAATTCGGATGCCAGATAAATAGGGGCATATGAGCGTCTAGACATGTAACCAAACGTAACTTATATGGAGCAACCAGGAAGGGTTATGGATTGAAAAAGGAACAAGTGCTTAGGAGAAGGGTTATCAAACTAGTCAGAGTTGGTGGTAGAACCGCAATGTGGGAAAATTTACTCGAGAGTTAGAAAGTGCAATGCTAAGAGAGTATCCCTATTCATTTTCTATCTAATTCCGGGACGGAATCCTTTTAAGGAGGGGAGACTGTAATAACCCCAATTTTTGGAATTTTTTGAAACCCTTATGAATAGTGATTTTGCTGAATAAGAAAACTTTTCATGCCTCACTATGTAGGGGTTCTTTTATTGTTATTCTGAGATCTTTTTAGCACTCTATATGATATATAAGTGTATGTAAAGATCGTCAGAATCCAAATTCAAACACTTTGATTTTTCCCGAAAATCCACCAGATACCGAAAGAATTGAGTATAAGGTAACAGGATGAAAAGGATTTAAATTCAAGGATTATAAGAGAGGATCATAAAAGGAATATAATGTATTGAGAAAGGTTAAGGAAACCCAAGTAATAAGATCCCAGGTATGATCCCTCAAACGATAAACGAAAATGAAAGTTAAGCGAACCGTATAACAGATCAGCGATCATTAGCCAAGTAATTAGAAGCTAATCAAAGAGGTTAGTTAGGATGATGTCATCAAACCAATAAGAAGAGGACAAGTGTGGGAGGATGACATAACAAGGTGACATAAGCATGACAAAAAGGAAGTGTGTTGTTGGTTGATTCTTGGCCATGCAAAAGTTACCATGGTTAAAAGGTAATTAAGCAAAACAAAACAAAAAAACCAAGCAAAACAAATCACAAATCACAAAACACAAAGTTGACTTCATTATCCAACAAGAAGCTCTTGGATTTTCTTCATTTTCAAGGAGAAAAAAATCAAAATCCAAGATCCAAGCATTGTTAAATCATGAGGTAATTATCCAAGGTTCCTTATACATAGATATAGCTATCCCATGAATCCAAGCTTCAAATTCATTCTCAATCTCTTCCTAAAAATCATGGAAGAAGAGGGTGAATAGTGTTTTTCAAGAACTTAAATTTTTATTCTTGAGTTTTTGTTTAGATTAAGCTTGGATAAGGACTTTCAAGGGTGATTCCAAGCTAGTTAATTGATTCTCCACTCTCCAAGGAAGGTATAACCCCTCCAAACCCTAACTTTACTTTGAATATTAGGTTTAGTTTTGTTGTTATGATTCACGAGAAGCATGATTCTTGTAGACTTAGAGTGTGGTTGGTTTTGTAATGAGTTGGAGTTGTAAATCTTGAATTATTGATTAATGAACTTAAGTATAGTTTTAATTCATGTTTGAGAATAATAATTAAATTGGAGAACTTGAGGTGTTGGGGATGTTATAGTATGGTATGGATGGATTTTGGTTGTATTAATGAATTGGAGTTGATTGTGGGTTGATTTGGAGTGGTATAAATTTGGGTAATCGCGTAAACATAGCCGTCGTAATGCCCGATTTACCTTAGACTGTTTTTGTTCTTAACATCAGAACCTTTGAACTCACTGTTAGGTTTTGACCATTGTCATGTTTAGATAGTTCATGTTACGAGCTTCGTTTTGATATGTGGTTCGTATGAATCCGATGTACGGTTTAGGAGAAACGACCGTTTTAAGTAACGGCGTTTCGCGACCGAACCATTACCCCTCGCCTTAGTTTGAAACCTTGGTTAAGGACTTTAAATGACTAGTTGGGATATGAAACAATTAGGTAAAGTGTATTAGGCAGTTGGTAAGACACTCGCGAAAGAATCGCCTTAAAACTCTTAATGGTTAATTTATTAAAAATGATGGAGCTGAGGGTACTCGAATGACTTTGGTGATTCGTTAAGCGTAGGAGTGACCATAAGCGAACGTTAGGATTCAATTGGTTAAAGTCTAGTTTCTTAAGCGACCGGGGTTTAATTCCAACTTATGTTGTTGTTCATAGGGTATCGGACCCACTCTAAGCTTAAGTCTATCCGGGAGCACTCAGGCAAGTTTTCTACTCGTTATACTGTTGTTGTGATGTAAATATATGTATATGCATTATCTTGTGATATATGCATGTGATATGGTATATATGCATGTCTGTTTCGTAATCTTGATATATATCTGTTGATTCAATTGCTTATAAGTTGCATAATACCTATGCTAGAGATAAGCAGTAGTTGCGTATACCCTTAGTATAGGGGACCCAAAGGTGAACATATTTCTAAATCGGGAGTCGATGTTCCCGAGTATAATATATATATATATATTGATATAGTTTCAAAACTATTAATCGAATAAGGTTTATTCGATAGCTTTATTTTATTTAATGAATATTAGTTTGAATATTCGTTCGAGGACTTATGACTCGGTTTATTTTATTTAATGAATATTACTTTGAATATTCATTCGAGGACTTATAACTCCGCTTATTTATTTAATGAATATTAGTTTGAATATTCATTCGAGAACTTATGACTCGGTTTATTTTATTTAATGAATATTAGTTTGAATATTCATTCGAGGACTTATGACTCGGTTTATTTTATTTAATGAATATTAGTTGAATATTCATTCGAGGACTTATAACTCTGCTTATTTATTTAATGAATATTAGTTTGAATATTCATTCGAGGACTTATGACTCGGTTTATTTTATTTAATGAATATTAGTTTGAATATTCATTCGAGGACTTATGACTCGGTTTGGTTATTTAATATTCTTTTCAAGTATGAGTTGTAAAACTTCTACTTCAAATTATTTATATAGAGATTATCCTTATGGGAATATTATTTAAATAATAATATTCAGATATTTTCTAATATATCGGGACTGATTTATTTCATTAAATCAGCATTACTCCAAACATTCTTAAAAATGTTTTCGAGTCTTCAAAATGATTTTTAAAAGTTAGAGCGGATCCCAAAGCTCATTTATATATTTAAGATCTTCCTTTCGAAGGGGATTTAAATACTCGCTCAAAACCTGAGGGATCCGGCTCAGTGGTGTATTTTACATTCGCAACGAGGTTGCTGTTTTGAAAAACATCTTGATTACTTGCCCATCGTTCGGGAAGTAAGTTCATCTATTTGAGTCGGCATAAGCAACATGGGCTCAGTGGGCATCCATGAAAGTGTAAGTGGCTCAATGGGAGTCCATCAAATGCGTAAGTGGCTGAGTGGCAGTCCAGCATAAGGTCCTATTATGGCCAGGGTGATGACCAGTGGGGAATTCGTCCATCTACTAGTAGAAAAGGTTACTTATTGGTATCTTTGCCTGATCAGCAAGATATCAGGTTTATGCCAAGGTTTTCTCCTTTCCAAATTCATTGGATATTGCAACTCTATTTATAATTTTCATAACAGAGGTTTTCAAGGAGTGTATGAAATGTATATATATAGGTGTATATATATATCGGGACTTAATGAAGTATCTAGTAACTTCATTATTTATAATGATATTCAAAGATTGAATCTATTCAAATCTTGTCTTGTAGTCTCATCTATGTGATGAACTTTTGAAACTAATTATAACTTGAACGGTGGTAGTTCAAGTAGTATTCGGAAAAGATATAAGTATATTGGAGTATCTTGTAACTTCATCTTTTCAACTTATATCTGGTTAATGATTATCTTATGCATGACAAAGATTTTCACAAAAACGTTGAGACAAGGTTAGATATATGAGATCACCTTGCAACGATATTTTTATACAGTTATAAACTGGAACTCTGTGTATATTATACATGTCAGAGGATTTCAAAGATTGTGAAAAGTATATATACTTATGTACTGGATATTTTGCGACTTCATCGCATTAAGATATCAAACTTGGTTCATTTCTTTTGACCAAGACTTTCATGAGTACTATGAGAATGCTCATATATTGTTAATTATTATACATATTATTTCGGTGGGCTTGTTCATCACCCTTGCTTTCTTCTTTCATCACACAACAATAGATAGACAAGATGAACATGATCAAGCTCCCAATTCGTGAGCGGTTAGGAAACGTTCCGCAGTTTCCTGTAGGCGTTGATGCCGTTGTAGCTGAGGTAGGAGCTACCAGTAGGCTAGTCTTTCAACTTTTGTTGTGCCAGACTTATGTATATTTATGAATTGTAATAATGGAAAAGAATATGTAAACTATTCAGAAACCCTTTTTATGGTGAAATGGTTTATAATTGTGGAATAAAATGACTTGTGTTATTTTTGGTATTCATCTCTGAGACTATAACTTGTGGTGAGTGTGTGTATATTGTGGGGTCACAGTACGCAGTAGTTGGTGGACTGTTAAGATTAAGTATTGATAAGGGAAATGGAACTCGTGACAACACGAATCCCCGACCCCGGATTTGGGGGTGTTACAAAAATGCTCACAGCTGCTTACAAGAATTGAACAACTAAGAATACAGAGAAATGCTAAGGATTCTGCTTACAAATGTTTTTGTTAGATATATTTGATAATGTCATGGTTAATATGATTTATGTTTAGTTTTCAGATCTTACTTAAACAGGATAAATCAGTACTTATTGGAAGTCAGGACTTAAGGATATCAGTACTTATATTATCAGGAGATAATCATCAGAAGATGGATATCAGAACTTAAGTGCTGAAGGATGTTCAGTTAACGACAACAGCTGATTAAAGGAAAGAAGATCGAGATAAACATAAGAAGAGATATGCGTGAAGAAGGAATTCTATGAAGAATAGAATACTATCTGATTGATATATTTTAGGAAGCAGAATTATATTCCATATCAATTAGCGATTATCTTGTAACTGTGTAGTATATAAACACAGACATAGGGTTTACACTATAAGTGTTATCATATTCGAGAAGACTATTCATTGTAACCCAAGCAGCTCTCGTGATATTTTTTCATCACTGAGAGGTAACAGTTCCATACTGTAACAGAGTTTATTGTTTCAATAAAGTTTGTTTTCTGTTACTTGAGATATTAAAGTTCGATTTGATTGTACTTTACACTGTATTCACCCCCTCTACAGTGTGTGTGTGACCTAATAAGTTGTATCAGAGCCTATCTGTTAACGCACAAACAGTTTAAGATCCAAACACAATCATGTTTGACACAGAAACTCCAACTAAGTCTACCAAAACTGAAGAACCACCAAAGACATAAATTCAAAGTCGGTATGAGACCATCATAGTTCCCATACTGAGACCATCTGAATATGCCATATGGAAGGTGAGGATGACCATGTTTCTGGAAGCCACAGATCCAGAATATCTTGATAGAATCAAGGAAGGACCTCACAAACCAACCAAGCTCGCAGTTGCAGTTGCAGGTGAAGCAGCAAAGACTGTATCAAAGGAGAAGAGTGATTATACTGCTGAAGATATCGCATCAATTGCTAAGGATGCTAAGGTTCGACACTGCAACAAACAAAGTCAGTTGAAAATCAATGAAATAAAAGTGCAGGAAATAAAGGAGATAAGAAAGGGAACTTACTTTTCTTATTAACGGGCGAAAGGCCGCGTTCTACCAGGACGGTCTCCCGGATAAGGTCCCAACAATGAGAAGTGCCGTTGTCTTGCGTAAGGAGGTTGAAACCTCTAGCCTCCTCCTCAGACAAAGTTATGTCATTCGGGCTCCCGTCGACGGCCAGCCCAAAGGATGATCGAAACAGGGAGCCCCAATCTCCACCTTCCCAAATAACAAACAAAAAATCTTTCTTCCACCCCAAGTTGTTGTCAGGGATGGACTTCCCATTTACGATATGGGGGATAGTGGGGCGCTGGTTGATAGAAACCCAACCCGGACTTTTATCAGGGCTGTTTTTAAACTGAAAAATCTTCCTGAAGACAGCAACAGATGTGGGGACGTTGTGCTTGGCGCATTGCGACAGATAACACAGAATCAACCTCCAGGAATTAGGGGGAAGTTGGCAAGGGCTGATGCCCACATCAGCCAGTAGCAAAGGAATGAATGGATGAAAAGGGAGTCTAATACCTGCCCTCAGAGTATCCCTATAGACGCATAGCGCGTCCTTCTTCCACTGACAGGCCCTGTCGGCCGGACCCGCAAGAACCAGCTTAAAAGGCTCCTTGATTTTGAAGCAGCTGCTCAACTTTTCCAGCTCCTTGGGATCCCGTAAAGCACTGATATGATCGTGCGCGTCCAGATGCGCATCAGACGGATACTCGTCCCCTCGAGTGTTGATCATGTCGATTAAGGAAGTATACCTCGATCGAATAGGAAAATCATTGGACTTTCTAGCCACGTTCATCTTGGCCAAACGAGTCATTCTTTTGTCAGCCATCTGAAAAAAAGTATGAGGCACGTAAATAGGCTATCTTAAAATGGCACACAATGGAAAAATAATGAAAAGCAAAGGGAGGAATCTTACCTGAAGAAGCGCTCCTGAAAAAAGGCTTTGAGCTCCGACTTGCTGTTATTCCTCTGAGAATCTTAGCAGGAAGATGAAGAAGAAAACTAAGAAATGAGAAAGTGAGGAGTAATAGCCTTTCCTCATTCCTTTATATAAGAGGAAAAGGAAGTTGAAGGGACGAAAAGCCCATTGAGGACAAAAGCCCATAAGAAAAAGCCCAGAAAAAAGAATATTCCAGAATATTCCAAGGAATTCTAGAGCATTCTTAACAGGGTGTATTAAGCCCAGATCAATAAAAAGAGGCCCAATAAGATTTGAAAAGGCCCAATAAAAGAGGCCCAATAAGATTTGAAAAGGCCCAATAAAAGAGGCCCAATAAGATTTGGAAAAGCCCAATAATAGAGGCTCAGAAAAATTTAATAAGGCCCAACAAAAAAGGCTAAGGCCCAAATCCAATTAGGATTTGGAAAATACAATACCCTAAATTAAAGCTAAATAAAGAAGGCTAGTGGAAGACCAGGAACCAGGTCGAAATCCAGGTCGTGAATCCTGCCCGAAATCTTTCGAGCAGACACCCGAAAATAGCGGATAAAAAATACCAGAATCCAGGTCGAAATCCAGGTCGTGAATCCTGCCCGAAATCTTTCGAGCAGACACCCGAAAATAGCGGGTAAAAAAGACCAGAATCCAGGTCGAATTCCAGGTCGTGAATCCTGCCCGAAATCTTTTGAGCAGACACCCGAAAATAGCTGGAATAACGGAACTGAATTGAGGTCAAAGCTTCGACCAGGAATGAGGTCGAATAAAACCAAGCATCTTTCAAAAAATAGGGATTAAAAACCCAGGTCGAAGTTCGACTAGGATCCTGGTCGAATTCCAGGTCGTGGATCCTAGTCGAAATCCTTCGACCAGGAAGCAAGAAAACCAAAGAATTTTCGAACAGGATTCAGGTCGAAATATCGACTAGAATCCTAGTCGAAATCCTAGTCGATAGGCTTATAAAAAAAAAAAAAAAAAAAAAGGGGGGTTGAATTTTCGACCTCGATCCAGGTCGAATTTTCGACTAGGATCCTGGTCGAATTCCAGGTCCTAGATCCAGGTCGAATTTTCGACTAGGATCCTGGTCGAATTCCAGGTCGTGGATCCTAGTCGAATTCCTTCGACCAGGATGACAAGGCTGGCCCCATTTTTCGACTAGGATCCTGGTCGAAATTTCGACCTGGATCCTGGTCGAAAAAAGGGCTGGAAATTTGAAAATTCCAGAAAATAAGGAAAAATCCCAGAAAATTCCAGAAAATAAGGAAAAATCCCAGAAAATTAGGGAAAATTCCAGAAAATAAGGAAAAATTTCAGAAAATTCCAGAAAATTAGGGAAAAATCCCAGAAAATTAGGGAAAATCCCAGAAAATTAGAGAAAAATTCCAGAAAATTAGGGAAAAATCCCAGAAAATTAGGGAAAATCCCAGAAAATTAGGGAAAAATTCCAGAAAATAAGGGAAAAATCCCGGAAATAAGGGAAAAATTCCTGGAAATTAAGATAATTCTTGAATAAAAGGAAAAATTCGTTGTAAATGTGTAGGTCGCTCCACACTTTACGGAAAAACGAAACCCTGTAAGGGAACAAATAGACTTAACTTCTGCGAAACCTAATCAATGTTTCCCAAAAGTTGGGGGGCAAATGATAGGGATAAATAAATTATGTTTGTATAATTAAATACTGCATTAATTGTACAAACTGTGGGCTGCCAGGCCCAATAAAAAGATATATGATACTCAGACCAGAAAGGTTAAGCCTGATGGACCAGATCAGGCCTGATGTAATAAAAAAGGCCCAAAAGCCCTGATTATTAATTAATTTCGTAATTAATTAATAAGGGACAAATCAGATGTTGAAAAGAGTCCCGATAAGGATATAAATCCTTGGAGATTAGCCTCAAGGGGACCTAAAAGGATAAGGAATCAGTTTCCTACTATCTAGGACTCCAAAGTCCATTCTAATTATGAGACTTGCCCACCAAGTCTCCTATACCAAGTCCAATTCAAGGACTCCCAACATCTATATAAGGGGTCTCACCCCCACCAATCAGAACTACGTTTTTTGGCTTGATTCTCTAATTCACAGAGATACGTAGGCATCTCGTAAAGGCAGATTGAGTCACGAAACACGAGAGCAGCCATTAAAGGCCTTGAGCTCCCGAATCTTAGTATTAAATACAGCAAGTAATAACCTTGGTTTTTTATCCATAACAGTTGGATATCCACTTTCCACAAAAGCCTTCAGAGTCTATAATTTGAGAACAAAAGTGGTCATGGAATCCATCAATGTCTCTTTTGATGACAAGAAGATCACTGGTCTTAAAGATTTCATTGACCATGATCAGCTGAGATTTGAAAATGAAGGCTCATATTCTGATACTGAAAATCCTGACAGTGTAAGTCCTGATACTGCAAACTCTGGTGGATTAAACTCTGATGTTATTAAAACTGTGGTGACTACGTTAAAGGAAGATGCACCTATGCAGGGGGAGCCTACTCAAAATCCCACCACATCTCAAGAAACATCAGAACATGCATCTGGCTCTTCAAGTTCTGATTCGTCAAGTTCTGATAAGCCAAGTTCTGATAGTGCTGAAAATCTAAATACTGAAGAATCTAACTCAGAGAGCATAGTTTCAGGGGGAGCATCAGAAAATGAAAATGAAGATAGCATGGATCATGGGGGAGCATCCAGTTCTAGAGAAAACCTTCCATCTGCAAGGAAGTGGACAAAATCACATACACCTGATTTGATAATTGGAAATCCTGATGCAGGTGTCAGAACTAGAACAGGTACTTCAAATGAGTGTCTTTACAATTCTTTTCTCTCTCAGACTGAGCCAAAGAAAGTGGAAGAAGCTCTTCAAGATGCTGATTGGGTGCAAGCAATGCAGGAAGAGTTGAATGAATTTGAAAGAAACAAAGTCTGGACCCTAGTGCCAAGACCAAAGAATAGATCTGTTGTTAGTACAAAGTGGGTATTCAGAAACAAAACTGACAGTGATGGCATAATTACAAGGAATAAGGCAAGGCTGGTTGTAAAAGGATATTCTCAACTGGAGGGAATTGATTATGATGAAACATTTGCACCAGTTGCTAGGTTAGAAGCCATAAGGATATTTTTGGCTTATGCTGCTCACAAAAAGTTTACTGTCTTTCAAATGGATGTGAAAAGTGCTTTTCTCAATGGAGAATTGGAGGAAGAGGTATATATTGAACAACCTCCAGGTTTTGTAGATACCAAACATCCAGATTATGTCTACAGGCTTGATAAAGCACTTTATGGACTTAAGCAAGCTCCTAGAGCATGGTATGAGACTTTAGCTCAGTTTCTTCTAGAAAGTGGATTCAACAGAGGGACAATAGAAAAAACATTGTTCTACCTCAACCATGGAAAGGACTTACTTCTGGTCCAGATTTATGTTGATGATATCATTTTTGGATCTACAAATGACAAACTTTGCAAGAAGTTTGCCAAACTAATGCAGTCAAGATATCAGATGAGTATGATGGGGGAACTTAGCTATTTTCTGGGCCTTCAAGTCAAGCAGAATGAGGAAGGCACTTTTATTTGTCAAACCAAGTATACCAGAAACTTGCTAAAGAAATTTGGAATGCAAGATTGTTCAAGTGCATCCACTCCAATGGCCACTGCGACAAAACTGGATAAGGATACCGGTAAATCAGTAGATATTACTGACTACAGAGGTATGATTGGCTCTCTACTCTATCTAACTGCTAGTAGACCTGATATCATGTATGCTACCTGTCTTTGTGCAAGATTTCAAGCAGATCCAAGAGAACCTCACTTAACAGCTGTAAAAAGAATCTTTAAGTATCTTAAAGGAACAGCTGCTCTGGGATTATGGTATCCCAGAGAATCAGATTTTAAACTAATAGGTTACTCAGATGCAGATTTTGCAGGTTGCAAAATTGACAGGAAAAGAACAAGTGGAAGCTGCCAATTTCTTGGAGGCAGATTGGTTTCTTGGTACAGCAAGAAACAAAAGTCAATTTCCACATCAACTGCAGAAGGAGAGTATATTGCTGCAGGAAGCTGTTGTGCACAGATTCTTTGGATGAAGAATCAGTTACTGGATTATGGGTTAACATATTTCAAAATCCCTATTTACTGTGATAATCAAAGTGTTATTGCTATGACAGGTAATCCAGTTCAACACTCCATGACAAAGCACATCAGCATCAGGTACCACTTCATCAGGGAACATGTGGATGAAGGTACAGTGGAATTGCATTTTGTTCCCACATATCAACAATTGGCAGATATCTTCACAAAACCATTATGTGAAGCTACTTTTACAAGATTGGTAAATGAACTTGGAATGGTTTCAGGTTCTTTCTCTAAATCTGCTTAGACTTGTTCTATGTTATCAGACTTTATGCTCAGTATTTACAGAATTAATCTCATTGTATATTCTGTGCTTAATTGATAATTGTCCTTAAGTACTGACTGTTGTCTGATATATGTTTCTAAACTCTGATAAGTGATATGTTTGTTCTAGTACCTATTCAATCCTATGAGGATTACTGTGCTAGATAACTGACCTAATAGTCTTTAATAAACAAATGATTCCATGTAAGAAGTAATTATTTCGGTGGAAATCTTATGACACTAGCAAATTCTGATAATTGAGCTTAGTTAAGTTTACTTTGTATATCTTATTACTAAGTCACAAATTAGAATAATGCTACTCATCTGTTAAGTTCTGATACTAGTAAAACTGCTGAATGTACTAAGTGCTGATAAACCTCTCTTATCAAAAGAAAAAAAACAAAAAGATCAAAGAATAAAATCAGGTACTCCTTTGAGATCTAGAGTAAAAATGTAATAACCCCAATTTTTGAGAAATTTTGAAACCCTTATGAATAGTGTTTTTGCTGAACGAGAAAACTTTTCATGCCACGCTATGTAGGGGTTCTGTTATTGATCTTATGGGATATTATTAGTACTCTATGAAGTATATAAGTGTATGTAAAGATCGTCAGAATCCAATTCCGAACACTTTGGTTTTTCCCGGAAATCCACAAGATACGGAGAGAATTGAGTATAAGGTAACAGGATAAAAAGGATTTAAATTAAAGGATTATAATAGAGGATCATAAAAAGGAATATAATGTATTGAGAAAGGTTAAGGGAACCTAAGTAATAAGATCCCGGGTATGATCCTTCAAACGATAAACGAGAACGAAAGTTAAGCGAACCGTATAACAGATCAGCGGTCATTAGGCAAACGATTAGGAAGTTAATCAAAGGGATTAGTGGGAATGATGTCATCCAACCAATAGAAAGAGGACAAGGAAGTGAGGATGACATCATGAGGATGACATAAGCATGACATGGGAAGAAAGGAGGTGTGGTGGCTTTGTAACCACACAAATCCAAGGGCAAGAAGGTAATTGACTAAAGCAAGCACAAAAACCAATCAACCAAGCCAAGTAAAATCATTTTCATCAAAAATCAAAAGCAACCAAGGCTTTGTTCTTCATTGCTCACGGCTTTTCACTATTCAAAAGGCAAGAGAAATTCAAAATCCAAGATCCAAGCTTCCTAAATTGGTAAGATAATTCCCTAATCATCTTCATGCTTAGTTAGGACTATATCATGAGTTTAAGCCATTAATTCCTTCTCAATCTTCTTCATTTAATCAAAGAAGAAGAAAATGAATAGTGTTTTCAAGTTTTTAACTTGAACTTTTTCTTGTTTTCTTGAAGATCCAAGCATTCTTAAGACTTCTCAAAGCTTCTTAAGGCTTCCTAGCTCCACCCACCACTTCAAGGAAGGTATACCATCTCTAAACCCTAGATTCCTATATATTATAAGATGATTTTGATTAGTGGGTTGATATTGTAGCTTGTTGTTATGATTTAGAGTTTGGGATTTGGAATGGTAGTGAAATGGAATGGTAATTGTTGTGGTTTTGATTTAAAGGAACTTAAGTATGATTAAAGTTAAGTTTAGGCATAAGTATCAATGATTAAATTGAATTGGTTGGGGTTGTTATGATGTGATGAGGATGGATGTTGGTTGTATGTTGGATTTGAGGTTGGTTTGTGGTTGGTGTTGAATGGTTAAAATTGGGAAATCGCGTAAACATAGCCGTCGTAACGTCCGATTTTCTTTGGACTGTTTTTGTGCATAGCATTAGGACCCGAGAACCCCCTTCTAGATTATGACCACTGCCATGTTTACATAGCTCATGTTACGAGCTTCGTTTTGATATGTAGTTCGTTCGATTCCGATGCACGGTTTAGGAGAAACGACCGTTTCAAGTAACGGCGTTTCGCGAACGAAACTTTTTCCCTCGCCTTACTTTGAAATGTAGGTTAAAGACCAAAAAGGGTTAATTAATGTATGAAACATTTATGGTAAGTGTGTTAGGCAGTTGGTAAGACATTCGCGAAGGAATCGCTTTAAAACTCGTAAAGGTTAAATTATTAAAAATGGTGGAGCCGAGGGTACCCGAGTGACTTAAGCAAATCAGTGAGCGCAAAACAAGCGTTAGAGTCTAAGTTAGTTAAAGTATAGATTTACAAGTGACTTTGGTTCAATTCCAACTTACTTGTTGCTTATAGGTTACCAGACTCGTCCCGAGCCATTCGTAACCCCCAGTCGCTCAGGCAAGTATTCTATCTGATACACTGTTGTTGTGATGTATACATTTGTATATGCATGATCTTGCGATAAATGCCTATTGGTTATTTAGCAAATTTTTGCGATATATTGTAGCATGTGATATGGTATATATGCATGCCTGTTTCATATTCTTGAAATATATATCTGTTGGTTCATTTGATAATACCTATGCTAGAGGATAGCGGTATCTTGCATATACCCTTAGTATAGGGACTCAAAGGTGAAAATATTTTCAAAAAAAAAAAACCGGGAGTCGAGGATCCCGAGTAGATTTTATATATATGGATATGGATATATATATATATATATTTATATATTTATATATATATATGGTTATAGTTTTCCAAACTATTAATCGAATAAGGTTTATTCGATAACTTGAAACTTTATTTTATTATTGAATATTATTTCGAATATTATTCGAGGGCTTATGACTCCTTTTAATTATTTATCTGAATATTATTTGAATATTCATTCGAGGACTTATGACTCTTTTATATTATTATGAATATTATTTGAATATTCATTTGAGGATCTATGACTCCGATAATGTGCTGTAATATATTCTTTATTTTATTAAAGAGTAAGGTGTTAATAATCAAACTTATTTTCGATTATTCAAATAAAGATAATACTTTCATATAAGTATATCTTTGGTTATTTAATGTTTATTTCAAGTATAAGTTTTAATACTTCTACTTCAATTATTTTTATAAATATTATTCTTTATGGGAATATTATTTAAATAATAATATTCAGTCATTTTCTAAATATTCTGGGGACTGATTTACTTCATTAAATCAGCCTTACTCCAAACACTCTTTAAAGTATTTTCGAGTCTTCAAAATGATTTTTAAAAGTCAGAGCGGATCCCAAAACTCATTTTTTTATATTTAAGATCTTCCTTTTTAAAGGGGATTTAAATACTCGCTCAAAACCTGTGGAATCCGGCTCTGTGGTGTATTTTATATTCGCAACGAGGTTGCAGATTTGGTAAATGAATTGATTACTTGCCCAACGTTCGGGAAGTAAGCCCATCTCATTGAGTCGGCATAAGCGACAGGCCGGGGTACGGTCTATTATTGTGTAAGTGGCTGGGTGGCAGTCCATCAACGCGTGAGGGGCCGGGGTACGGTCTAGCGCGAGGTCCTAATGCGGCCAGGGTGATGACCGGTGAGGAATTCATCCATCTACAGTAGAAAAGGTTACTTATTGGTATCTTTGCCTGATCAGCGAGATATCGGGTTTATGCCAAAATTCTTTTCCTTTCCAAAATTCATTGGATGTTTCAAACTCTGTTCATACTTTGCATAACAGAGGTTCCAGGAAATGTTTAAAGGGATATATATATGTGGATATATATATATATCGGGGCTAAATAAAGTATCTCATAACTTTTTCATTCAATAATATTTCAAAGATTGAATCTATTCAAGTCTTATCTTGTGGTCTCATCAGTGGGATGAACTTTTGAAATTGATTATAACTTGAACGGTGGTAGTTCAAGTAGTATTTGGGAATGATATAAGTGTAGTGAAGTATTTGGTAACTTCATCTTTTAAACTTATATCTAATTAATAATTGTCTTATGAATGACAAAGATTTTCAGAAAAACGTTGAGACAAGGTTAGATATATGAGATCACCTTGCAACGATATTTTTATACAGTTATACAATGGGACTTTGTGTATATTATGCATGGAAGAGGACTTCCATTACTTTGAAAAGTATATATGTATATATACTGAATATTTTGCGACTTCATCGCATTAAGATATCAAACTTGGTTCATTTCTTTTGACCAAGATTTTCATGAGTATTATGAGTAGACTCATATACTATTAATCATTATACATATTATTTTGGTGGGCTTGCTGCTCACCCTTGCTTTCTTCTTTCATCACACAACATCAGATAGATAAGATGAACAGGACCAAGCTCCCAATTCGCGATCGGATAGGAAGCGTTTCGCAGCTTCCTATAGGCATTGAAGTCACTGTAGCTGAGGTAGGGAACTACCAATAGACTAGGCTTCAACTTTTGATGTACCAGATTTATGTATATTTATGAATTGTAATAATGGCAATGAAATGTAAATTTATTCAGAACCTTTTTAAGGTGTATTGACATATAATTGTGGAATAAAACGACTTGTGATTATTTTTGGATGTTCATCTCTGAGACTATAACGTGTGGTGTGTGTGTTTATTGTGGGGTCACAGTACAGAGTAGTTGAGAAATTATTAAGATTGGGTGTTAATAAGGGAAATGGAACTCGTGACAACCCGGATCCCCGACCCCGGATCTGGGGGTGTTACAGAAATGGTATCAGAGCTAAGCGTTATAAACCTCAGAGATGATGGGACGTTAAGATAATAAGTTCACAAAGATAATAAGAACTCTTGCCAAGTTCATAGTCGGGCTACCTAACGTAGTACTGACAGTTAAAACCCTTATGGGAACCCTTATAAATATCGTGATAGGAGCGTAGTTCGTTATCGTATATGGTAGCGGGACTCCGAACCCTGATGTTGAGGAGCAATATCGCGATGATATTTTATTACTAATTGGAGATCGGATTGTGGATCCGATAGAGTGTCCTAATGCAGGACCGGATGATGTTGATATTGAGGATTTAGCGGTTGAGGATGTTGTCCTAGAAGGGATAGTTGTTGAGGAGGATCCCATGGAGGATCCTGACAGGATTGGATAAAGGACCACTGATGAATTGATGACCATGGTTTGGTCGACTACCAGAGGTAGGATTGGCCGGTCACTACCGGAGGTTCGTTCAAGTTGTAAAGATAGTAGCCCCTTTAACGCGGCTTACTCGTAAGACTGAGAAGTTTGAATGGACAGAGAAATGCGAGAACAGCTTTCAAGAACTGAAGCAAAGATTGGTGATGGCCCCTATGCTGGCGTTGCCAGATGGAAAAGGAGATTTTGTGAAGTATAGTGACGCTTCGCACTAGGGCTTAGGGTGCGTGCTTATGCAGCACGGTAAGGTAATCGCGTACATGTCAAGACAATTAAGGTAATATGAAATTCGATATCCCCACCCATGAGCTTGGGCTCGTGGCAATAGGTTTGCCCTAAATATTGGAGGCACTACTTGTATGGATAGAAGTGCGAGATTTACAAAAACCATAGGAGCTCTAGTACATTTTGCGTAGAAAGAGCTCAACATACGCTAGAGGAGGCGGTTAGAGCTAATCAAGAATTATGATTGGGAGATTCTTTATCATTCGGGGAAAGCCAATATGGTGGCTGATGCCCTTAGTAAAAAAGGAGAGACTCAAGATGATAATGTCTTTTGGAGAGTTTATAAGAGATTTTGAGAAAATGGAAATAGTAGTGAAGGTAACCGGAGCCGGTACCGAAAAGCTGTTTGAGATAGCAATACAGCCCGAATTATTGGAAAAGAACATATTGTGCCAGTAAAGGTGATGAATGAAGGCAGAGAGCCAACAAATAAATATGAGATTAATACCGAGAAAGATGATAAGGGAATAATGAGGTATTCCTACAGAATTTGGGTTCCAAATGTTCAAGAGCTTAAGGATGAGATCTTAGATGACAGCTAGTTTGAGGAATAAGATTTAGAGCAAACCCTGAACGTGATAGTCAGGGAGGTCGCCATCAAGATAGAAAGAACCCATAACATAATGAAGTGAAAATGAGGATTTAAAATATGAAGGATGACCCCGATTATGGGGAGGAGGAGGAAATGTTCAGACTTAAGAAACAGAAGTCGAGTAAGGAAAGGAGACCCGAGACGGTACTCCTATATGATAATTTATGGCCCTTTCTAGACAGAACTTAGACTATTATTCCCACCCACCACCCTGAGGAAACAATGCGGTGAGAAATTCTTTCAGGACCTTTAAATCGCTAAGCTCTCAGAGTTCCAAGGAACAGGTTGACCAGTCGAGGCAAGAGCCTGGCTAAAGGAAATATAGGAATCATTTGAGATTCTAAATGATTGATGAATCTCAAAAGACTATTTTTGTCACTTACCCTCCTAAGAGAGAGGCCACCAGCTGGTGAAAGACCAAGAAAGGCACGGAGCCAGAGGTTAGAATAAACTGATTTAAGTTCAGTCAATTGTTTTTGGGAAAGTAATTCCCAAAGATAAGGAGATAGTGTAAAAGCTTTAGAGCCAGAACAAAGGCAGACAAGTATGATGAATTATGAATCTAAGTTGTAAAAGTTGTCAAGATTCGTTCTGAGGACACGAATCCAGAATGACGGGATGTTTGAAATCAATGCTTATATTGTGATTGGTTTGTGAAATAATGATAAGAGAAAGGAAAATAAAAAGGAACTGAAGTGGAAAGGGATATAAAGGCAATAGAGTTTGAGGAATGATAAGGGAGTTGGGTATGAGGAAACCCTAAAGACTCGTAGCAATAGAAATAGAAAAGTATGTAATTGTCAGGATGAGGGTGATTCACCATGAGTTAAAGTTGATGATTGAAGGAATAAGAGATACATATATTTTATCCCCTGTAAGTTGGGAGAATTCAATGAAACCTTGAGGTAGTTTGAAGGATAAATAATGAGACGCGGATAGATTGAGGAGACAAGGAAGTAAGAAATTAGGAAAAAATTGGATGAAGGAAGTGACCTTCAATAATGTGAAATGTAAGACCGGTGGCTCGATACCCAGAAAGGGAGACGCCAGGTATGAGAGGTATCCCAACATTGAGATGACTGTTGAGATAAACAACAAAAGTAAATAAGGGATTATTAAGAAGAAGTTCACGTTGAACATGACCAATATCTTCCAGAACATCCATGTTATTGTTACCAAGTTAGGCAAGAAAAGCGGATAACCGTTGTTATCTTTTGGAGGCCATTTTGATTAACCTCATTTTGTATACAGATGCTATTATGAAGTTAGGTATAGACTATCGAGGTGGGATTGATGAATAAGATAATCTATCAAGGATATATGACTTGATTTATTCGTGGAAGGATGCAGGTACCTTTTAAAGGTGGAATTAAGGATAGAATATCGGTAACTTAAAATGAATCCTAGGGGAATGCATAAAGGTTGGCATTTCACCCTTAATAGGGATAGTATGAGTTTTGACAGTATGAATTGGAAAGGATTAAGGTAATAACAACCTTTAAGTATCAGTGGAGAAAATTTTTCAGAAACATATAGATAATAGTTCTAGTATTAGTAAAGGGTATGTTGATATGCCCTGTATCTAGGGAATACAGGAGGAACGAATCAAGGATAACCTTAGAGGTTTTACAAGGAGAAAGGTAATATTCAAAATTCTCAAGAATAGAAATGTTGATAAAGGAAATATGACGTAATTATAATGTTGCCAAGTGGGGCACGTGTTAAACCACGAGAAAGTATGGATCGAACCAGTAATGGTCGAAATTATTCAGGGCAATTAGGACTTAAGATAAAAGATGTTCTAATTATGATTGAGAGTCAGTCATGACAGTGATTAATCTCTAAAAGACTGAGGCAATAACTTATGGAAAAATAGTGATTTTTTTTTTTTACTCATCAGATTTTAAGGAAAGCATTTTCACATAAGCTGTGATTGAAATAAGGTAGAAATTTATTTGGAGGTGGTTAATGTGACATTGACTGTAAGGAAATTTTACTATCAGGAAAGGCCAAAGAGGTGGCCGACACTTTAAAGGTAAGTGGATAATTATAGGCGCGTGTGCCAAAAGAATACAGTGTTGATGGTTAAAAATATGAAGGTTGAATTATGGTTTAGAAGATTGACATTCCTTCTGATGACTGTGCAATACCCAACCGTAATAGTAGTTGGTAAAGGTTTAATTCGTGTAATCGCCATAAACGGGCTATCTATCTTAGAAGATCCTATCTTGAGAATGAGCCTGGACCATGTTTCAAAAGGACTAAACGAACCTTTGAGTTAAGTCTTCAATTGAAGGCATATGATTAAGAATGGTATTAACCTGCTATCGTTGCTTTAAGCGAAACTCTTTTGCAATTTTATCTGCTTCATGTCATGTATGTATGTCAGGATCAGGAGTGTTCTTCATGAATCAGGAATGGTGATTATGTTACCTCCTTAGAATGATTTGATACGACATGTATGGACTCCGTATGGTTAGATATTAAGATTTTATGGAAAAGTGAATAACGACAGTAGGTCAGTGGTGGACCATAGTAAGGCAGCAATGATTCTGCGAGTAGTGAGCTGATTACAACCGTGAGAGTTGTATTGGAATGGGTATTGAGATTGAGTACCACTAATCAAGTCGTGGTAGTGTATAAGTTATCATTGATAGACTAATTAAGTAGAGTATCTACCTAGTAAATATTTATTCTTTCTTATCAATAGAGAGTCGTATTATTATACGAGGAAGGTTGCGGTACAAGCATAGAATCCTAGTAACGGTGATATATAGAATGAGATCCCAGATTCGATTTTCGATGTCGAGGGAGTTTCAAAGGTGATTGTGTATAAGCTCGAGGAAGAGCATGGGTCCATAGAATGATGGACGGAATGGCAAAAATATTTAGGCACGTGAAATGCGATGCTATAATACTTGATGTTGATATAAATACATATATGTTTTGTTCTCCTATGACAAACCTCTATAGTTCAGAGGTAGGTTCCAAGCCAGATATTTTGTGGCTGTATATTATTTCATATATACAATTCTCTTCAATTCGTTCTTTTCTCTTCTTTTCATTTCATGTAAGCTGAGAAGAACAACCCTTCCAGAAGGGGAGGTATTGCCGAATGACTATCTATCTTTGTGATAGAAGCCTAGTAGGATACCATCTATTGTTTAGTTGCTTGTCAAGTACTAAAGGCTGGCCACCTTCTGTACTAACTATGCGATATAACAAGTGTTCATGATCATAGTGATCTCTCAACAAATTCCTTTACTTCTATTTGATTGATCAAATTTTGGAAAATAGAAACAACTGAAAAAGGAGTAATAAAGTGGTGGTAGTATGCGGAATGGAAACACATTCGTGATACTAAGGTTGACGTGGTTATTAAAAGGTTATAGAACGCTAACGAGCAAAAGTATAACCAGTATAATATTAGGAACCGAAGGTGATAGCGATAACGAACTGGAAAAGAATGGGTATTAAGAAGCAAAAGCTATAATGCTAGAAGCTATAATGAGAGTTTGTGCAATAGACTTGAAAGAAATTGGAATGATCACATAACGCGGATTGAGTTATCTTACGACAATAGATCATATGTCATTATCGAGATGTCGCCTTATGAGATCCTTGAGGGAAGACAATGTCGATCTCCCTTATGTTAGGATGAAGTTGTAGAGCGCAAGATGCTCGGACCCGCAGTAGTCCAAAGGACCAAGGATATGATAGATCTAATCAGAGGACGGCTGGTAGTAGCCCAAGATGGACATGATAAGTATGTTGATTTGACACGAAAGGATAAAGAGTATGAAATAGGGGACCTAGTAATGATATAGGTATCCCTTGGAAAGGATTGATGAGGTTCGGAAAGAAAGGAAAGCTAAGTCTACAATTCGTTGGACCCTTGGATATATTAAGACGTTTGGGAAGTTAGCATATGAGCTAGCCCTAACCCCGAACATGTAGCAGGTCGTAACGTGTTTCACGTATCAATGTTCAGGAAGTGTAATTCAGATGCCAGATAAATAGAGGCATATGAGCGCATAGATATGCAACCCGACATAACCTATATGGAGCAACCAGGAAGGGTTATAGAGTAAAAAGGAACAAGTGCTTAGGAGAAGGATTATCAAACTAGGCAGAGTTTGGTGGTAGAACCACAATGTGGGAAAAATTGACTCGAGAGTTAGAAAGTGTAATGCTAAGAAAGTATCCCCATTTGTTTTCTATCTGATTCCGGGACGGAATCCTTTTAAGGAGGGGAGACTGTAATAACCCCAATTTTTGAGAAATTTTGAAACCCTTATGAATAGTGTTTTTGCTGAACGAGAAAACTTTTCATGCCACGCTATGTAGGGGTTCTGTTATTGATCTTATGGGATATTATTAGTACTCTATGAAGTATATAAGTGTATGTAAAGATCGTCAGAATCCAATTCCGAACACTTTGGTTTTTCCCGGAAATCCACAAGATACGGAGAGAATTGAGTATAAGGTAACAGGATAAAAAGGATTTAAATTAAAGGATTATAATAGAGGATCATAAAAAGGAATATAATGTATTGAGAAAGGTTAAGGGAACCTAAGTAATAAGATCCCGGGTATGATCCTTCAAACGATAAACGAGAACGAAAGTTAAGCGAACCGTATAACAGATCAGCGGTCATTAGGCAAACGATTAGGAAGTTAATCAAAGGGATTAGTGGGAATGATGTCATCCAACCAATAGAAAGAGGACAAGGAAGTGAGGATGACATCATGAGGATGACATAAGCATGACATGGGAAGAAAGGAGGTGTGGTGGCTTTGTAACCACACAAATCCAAGGGCAAGAAGGTAATTGACTAAAGCAAGCACAAAAACCAATCAACCAAGCCAAGTAAAATCATTTTCATCAAAAATCAAAAGCAACCAAGGCTTTGTTCTTCATTGCTCACGGCTTTTCACTATTCAAAAGGCAAGAGAAATTCAAAATCCAAGATCCAAGCTTCCTAAATTGGTAAGATAATTCCCTAATCATCTTCATGCTTAGTTAGGACTATATCATGAGTTTAAGCCATTAATTCCTTCTCAATCTTCTTCATTTAATCAAAGAAGAAGAAAATGAATAGTGTTTTCAAGTTTTTAACTTGAACTTTTTCTTGTTTTCTTGAAGATCCAAGCATTCTTAAGACTTCTCAAAGCTTCTTAAGGCTTCCTAGCTCCACCCACCACTTCAAGGAAGGTATACCATCTCTAAACCCTAGATTCCTATATATTATAAGATGATTTTGATTAGTGGGTTGATATTGTAGCTTGTTGTTATGATTTAGAGTTTGGGATTTGGAATGGTAGTGAAATGGAATGGTAATTGTTGTGGTTTTGATTTAAAGGAACTTAAGTATGATTAAAGTTAAGTTTAGGCATAAGTATGAATGATTAAATTGAATTGGTTGGGGTTGTTATGATGTGATGAGGATGGATGTTGGTTGTATGTTGGATTTGAGGTTGGTTTGTGGTTGGTGTTGAATGGTTAAAATTGGGAAATCGCGTAAACATAGCCGTCGTAACGTCCGATTTTCTTTGGACTGTTTTTGTGCATAGCATTAGGACCCGAGAACCCCCTGCTAGATTATGACCACTGCCATTTTTAGATAGCTCATGTTACGAGCTTCGTTTTGATATGTAGTTCGTTCGATTCCGATGCACGGTTTAGGAGAAACGACCGTTTCAAGTAACGGCGTTTCGCGAACGAAACTTTTTCCCTCGCCTTACTTTGAAATGTAGGTTAAAGACCAAAAAGGGTTAATTAATGTATGAAACATTTATGGTAAGTGTGTTAGGCAGTTGGTAAGACATTCGCGAAGGAATCGCTTTAAAACTCGTAAAGGTTAAATTATTAAAAATGGTGGAGCCGAGGGTACCCGAGTGACTTAAGCAAATCAGTGAGCGCAAAACAAGCGTTAGAGTCTAAGTTAGTTAAAGTATAGATTTACAAGTGACTTTGGTTTAATTCCAACTTACTTGTTGCTTATAGGTTACCAGACTCGTCCCGAGCCATTCGTAACCCCCAGTCGCTCAGGCAAGTATTCTATCCGATACACTGTTGTTGTGATGTATACATTTGTATATGCATGATCTTGCGATAAATGCCTATTGGTTATTTAGCAAATTTTTGCGATATATTGTAGCATGTGATATGGTATATATGCATGCCTGTTTCATATTCTTGAAATATATATCTGTTGGTTCATTTGATAATACCTATGCTAGAGGATAGCGGTATCTTGCATATACCCTTAGTATAGGGACTCAAAGGTGAAAATATTTTCAAAAAAAAAACCGGGAGTCGAGGATCCCGAGTAGATTTTATATATATGGATATGGATATATATATATATATATATTTATATATTTATATATATATGGTTATAGTTTTCCAAACTATTAATCGAATAAGGTTTATTCGATAACTTGAAACTTTATTTTATTATTGAATATTATTTCGAATATTATTCGAGGGCTTATGACTCCTTTTAATTATTTATCTGAATATTATTTGAATATTCATTCGAGGACTTATGACTCTTTTATATTATTATGAATATTATTTGAATATTCATTTGAGGATCTATGACTCCGATAATGTGCTGTAATATATTCTTTATTTTATTAAAGAGTAAGGTGTTAATAATCAAACTTATTTTCGATTATTCAAATAAAGATAATACTTTCATATAAGTATATCTTTGGTTATTTAATGTTTATTTCAAGTATAAGTTTTAATACTTCTACTTCAATTATTTTTATAAATATTATTCTTTATGGGAATATTATTTAAATAATAATATTCAGTCATTTTCTAAATATTCTGGGGACTGATTTACTTCATTAAATCAGCCTTACTCCAAACACTCTTTAAAGTATTTTCGAGTCTTCAAAATGATTTTTAAAAGTCAGAGCGGATCCCAAAACTCATTTTTTTATATTTAAGATCTTCCTTTTTAAAGGGGATTTAAATACTCGCTCAAAACCTGTGGAATCCGGCTCTGTGGTGTATTTTATATTCGCAACGAGGTTGCAGATTTGGTAAATGAATTGATTACTTGCCCAACGTTCGGGAAGTAAGCCCATCTCATTGAGTCGGCATAAGCGACATGCCGGGGTACGGTCTATTATTGTGTAAGTGGCTGGGTGGCAGTCCATCAACGCGTGAGGGGCCGGGGTACGGTCTAGCGCGAGGTCCTAATGCGGCCAGGGTGATGACCGGTGAGGAATTCATCCATCTACAGTAGAAAAGGTTACTTATTGGTATCTTTGCCTGATCAGCGAGATATCGGGTTTATGCCAAAATTCTTTTCCTTTCCAAAATTCATTGGATGTTTCAAACTCTGTTCATACTTTGCATAACAGAGGTTCCAGGAAATGTTTAAAGGGATATATATATGTGGATATATATATATATCGGGGCTAAATAAAGTATCTCATAACTTTTTCATTCAATAATATTTCAAAGATTGAATCTATTCAAGTCTTATCTTGTGGTCTCATCAGTGGGATGAACTTTTGAAATTGATTATAACTTGAACGGTGGTAGTTCAAGTAGTATTTGGGAATGATATAAGTGTAGTGAAGTATTTGGTAACTTCATCTTTTAAACTTATATCTAATTAATAATTGTCTTATGAATGACAAAGATTTTCAGAAAAACGTTGAGACAAGGTTAGATATATGAGATCACCTTGCAATGATATTTTTATACAGTTATACAATGGGACTTTGTGTATATTATGCATGGAAGAGGACTTCCATTACTTTGAAAAGTATATATGTATATATACTGAATATTTTGCGACTTCATCGCATTAAGATATCAAACTTGGTTCATTTCTTTTGACCAAGATTTTCATGAGTATTATGAGTAGACTCATATACTATTAATCATTATACATATTATTTTGGTGGGCTTGCTGCTCACCCTTGCTTTCTTCTTTCATCACACAACATCAGATAGATAAGATGAACAGGACCAAGCTCCCAATTCGCGATCGGATAGGAAGCGTTTCGCAGCTTCCTATAGGCATTGAAGTCACTGTAGCTGAGGTAGGGAACTACCAATAGACTAGGCTTCAACTTTTGATGTACCAGATTTATGTATATTTATGAATTGTAATAATGGCAATGAAATGTAAATTTATTCAGAACCTTTTTAAGGTGTATTGACATATAATTGTGGAATAAAATGACTTGTGATTATTTTTGGATGTTCATCTCTGAGACTATAACGTGTGGTGTGTGTGTTTATTGTGGGGTCACAGTACAGAGTAGTTGAGAAATTATTAAGATTGGGTGTTAATAAGGGAAATGGAACTCGTGACAACCCGGATCCCCGACCCCGGATCTGGGGGTGTTACAAAAAATGTGGAAGGAATGACCTAAGTGCATTGCTGGTATTAAGTAAATATGCATTAGAAAAGCAAAATATTTTCTTGGTGACTTTTCACACTCTATGATTACTGGAGAAATACTCTGATAATAGCATAAATTCTGATAAACAGTCGTGACTCACTTACACTGAGAAGCCACTGTAAAATAGAATTTCAAAAGATGCATAAAATTAGCACAAAACAGTTGAGGTGGACTCAAGCATAAACTCATTCATCAGTAGGTTTCAGGACAATAACAGATCTTTAGCAAAGTTTTAGTTATGCCTTATTTCTAAGATGTACTGAAGTGAATCAGACTTTACTCTTTGTCTGTTTTTAGCTTAATGCACACACTAATCACTCCATCTGAATGATGAAAATTTCTGTGGTGGTCTATGTTATTTTAGATAAACAGTCATAGTGTCTTTATTGCACAAATTCTGAGGACAAGTTCTAAGTTACACGTTCTGATGATTAAGTTCTGACGTCCATAACTCAGAACTTGTATGAGTATTTACTAAGATGGGCATTCCATTTTCGAGTTAAGAAATTATGTTCTGATGACTGTTAAGTTCTGGTATAGGTCTAAGTTCTGATTTCTCAGTCTAATCCTTTACTTGGCTCATCTGTGAATACAATTTAATAACAGTCTCAGTTCGAACTAGAATATGTTGAAGTGGAAGATTAATAGTCACTATGATTAGGATTAATGGTATTTGTCCTTGAACAGTCCACTGTTTCTTGTGTCTTGTGCGGTCTAGCCCATGCTTCCTCTTTCCAATGACTATTATTCTTTTTCAAAGTCTAGGGAGACGAGGTAGAATTAATTCTACCTGTCAGCATTAAATATCTTTGCGTCTCTTGGCATTCTCTTGCCTATATAAGCAACCACTTCACATCAGTCTTTCCATCACATTCTTCTCACACACTTATCCTCCTTCTTCTGTCAAAAACACAATGGTTCGATACAACATGTTTTTGAACAACCAAACCTTCACTATGGAGCTAAGTTGTGCCGAGTGGCAGGAGGAGTGGCATGTCACAGCCATTCCTGAGGAGATCTGGGATTCTGTCCCACAGGAGGTGCTGACTCACCTTCTATTCTTCTCTATGGATTACCATCGCCATCTGGAGCGATTGGAGGAGGAAAGGCGGGAAGCTATCCGTCAGCAAGAGCGAATCATACGACTCGCCATCTTGTTCGTCGAAGATAGGAAGAGGAAGATGACTTAATCTTGTCTTCTTCCTGTTCTTCTTCATCCTCAGCTTTGTCAGGCTTCTTAGCTAGGACTAAAGCTATTGATGTTAGGATTAGGAGCTTTGGGAAAATCTTGTATAAGTACTGATGTAATTTCCATTTCATAAATGTATTGTCTTGATATATTAATGAAAGTTGTTTTTACTTCAAGATTTTGTCTCTGAGTTATTTCATCTTGTGTTGATAAATCCTGATTGATGTTTTGATGACCATATATATTGTGTTTCTTATTAAGTTCTGATTCATTTTCAGCACTTACTCCTTTAATTTATCTTGGTCATTTTCATGTGATGTATTTTCAGAATATCAATGATGCAGTGAAAAATAATTCAATCAGTACTAATGGTTTAAATTTTGAATTAAAACTGTTTCTCTTGATTAATGGAACGGTTTTTCCTTGAAACAAGGCAACTGGGTAAATAATGATTCCTATTTTCTCGAGCCCAGTAACTGACCGTTATTACTGCATGTCTGACAGGTGTCCAACGGTAACATTTTTTTTCAGAGTATAAGTACAACAGAGAGAAGATTTCTTTAATCTTTTATTTTCTTTATACTTTATCTCTCTCCTTACTTTTACTCTCTTTCTCCTTCTTTCTCACGTTGGTTTTTCATACAGACATTATCTCAAACACCTAACAGGCATCCTTGAAACTCAATTTTTTTCTTTCACATGGCACCAAAGGATTTTATCATTGATGGAGCAAAGTTTGTTCCAAACAACTATGCCGCAATTCTTGATCATGCTGAAGCTCCATCTGAATTGCATTTTGTGCAAGATCTTCTTGCACACAGTGAGATTGGGTACGCATTAACACAGCCTGAAGTCTTTTCGAGTCAACAAGTTCTGACATTTTGGCGGACTGGGCACTTTGATGATGGTGGTAAACATGGCACTCCCAGTATTGTTTTTGAAGTGGGTGATTCATCTTATGTAGTCACTCCTGGTACAATACGCAAAGCTCTACATCTCCCAGAAAATTGTACTTTTTCAACTCCAGAGGAATCAGCACTTCAGGAGTTAATGGCTGATTTGGGATATGAAAAGAGTTTGGCAAAGCTTGGGCAGTTAAAAAGGGCTAATATCAGAAGAGAATGGAGTTTCTTCTTTGACTGCATCACCAAAGCTTTTGGGAACAAATGTTCGAATTTTGATGCTATCCCAATTCCGAGTCAGCACATAGGGTATGCCATTATTCATCAAACTCATTTTGATTTTGCAACTGGAATAATTGGTTTTATTGGGGATAGGATGATAGAGAATAGAAATATTGTCTATTTTGCTAGATTCTGTCAACTTCTATATACTTTTTGTACTGATGAACCTCAATTAGTCAGTTCCTCAACCCCACCTTTTAGAGTTGCAAAACGATACTTTAGTGATCTGGTAAATGCTGATACAAAGAAGAATGTGGTTAGACCATTACAGATTCCTAAGTCTGTAAAACAGATTCTGGTAAATGCTGATCCTGATACTTATAGATCTGTTTACTTTGATTTCCAACCAACCACAAACACCCAAAATCCATCATCCTCAGCACCTACCACTCATTCTACTCAACCTACCCTCAGAACTTATCTCAAATCCTATCTCTCCACTTCACAGACTGCTCAACCTTCTTCTTCAACACATACTGTGAAGCCTACATCCTCTAAGCCAAAGAGAACAAAGACTGTTCCTCAAACACCTCAAAAGAGGAGGATAATTACTTTGAGAGATGAATCAGATTCTGAGGATCAGATTCCTTCTTCAGAACCTGTGGTAGATGAAGCTGAGAAAGCAACTTCTCAGAAGGATTCTGAAATTGGCGGTTCTAGGCTTCTCAAGAGGCTTAGACGAATGGTAGTTCCTGAAACTCCCAAGGAATCCAAATCCACAAGGAAGTACAAGAAACACAGGGCACAAAGGCCAGTTTCAGATGATGAGGAGGAAGAAGCTAAGGAAGGGGATCAGGAATCTCTGATCTCACAGGACAAGGAATTTGCTCCAGTCACTTCTTCTCCATCAACTCCATCTCATGAAGCTGTATCTGACAAGGCTAACTCACCATCTGTGTCTCTTGTTGATCCAGGCACAAGTGCTGAAATTGATATTCAGAACCTGGTTGTTCCTGAAATACTTTTCTTAGAAGCTCCAACAGCAAATAATCCTTCCACAACACCTGTTACTGATGCTGTTCAAACTCCAGAGTTATCAACAACACCTTCTCTGCATCAAGATGCTGATGATCAGAATTTAGGTGCGCGTCAGGATATGGCTGTTGATCAGAACTTAGAACAAGATCAGCAATTAGAGGATGCTAAAGCCTCCATTGCTACTCACACTGTTGTCTTATCAGAAGATACTGATTCTTTAAGTTCTGATGCTGCAAATGTTGGAGATACTGGTGATGCTGCTCCAACTGTAGGTGCTGATGAAGCAGGTCCTTCCGGACATACTCTACCACCGACTCTTCCTAAGTCTGAACTGGTAAAGGAGTTTGTTATCAGGGATGCACCAGTGCCTTGGAGTGAAACTCCTGCAGGTCAGGAGTGGACTAAGGAATGGAACTCAGTTTCATGTGTTCCAAATGCTTTACATCTTGCTGAGCACTTGACTAAAGCTGATAAAATGTTAAATTCTGATGATTTTAAAACCCAGCTTAGAGTCACTGCATTGAGTACTAAACATCTACAAGGTCTTCATTCAACTACTCATGCAGAGCTACACAAGATTCAGGAGAACTTTATCAAACAGGAACAAGTTTGGAAAATTGATAAGAAAAAGTTCTTTCAACCTACCATTGACAGGATTGCTTATATTGAGAAAACTCAAGAGAAACAACAAGCTCAGATTGATCAAATTCTGACAAATCAAGCTTCTCAGCAATCGCAACTTACTGAAATCCAGACCTCAGTGGAACTACTTATCTCTCTTTTATTACCTGCTGATGCCAAAAAGGGGGAGAAGGTGATTAAGTCCAGCTGCAAAACCAACAAGACACTGCAAGGAAAGGATGATGGAAAAGATGACCAAGGAAACTCTGGAATGGGTAGTGGTCATAGTCAAGGTAGAAGGTTTACATCAAGACAAGCTAGTCACAGAACAAGTTCTGATACTGGGAAAAGAATAAGTTCTGCTGCTGGTAAAAGGATAAGTTCTGATGAACTTCTAGATCTTGATGAGAAAATGTCAAGACAGTTATTTCTTCAAGAAAATCCAGGAATGGACTTGGAAAGTTTAAAGGACGAAGAAGCCAGACTTAAATCAGAGAAAGTCACATCTAAATCTGAAGCTTCTAGTAAAAAGTCACTTCCAAAACCTAAAGGCATTGTGATCAAAGAAAGGACACATACTGAAGCAACATTGGCTAGATCACAACCACAGATAGATCCAAGATCCAAGGGTAAAGAAAAGGTTGGTGAACCTATCAAGGCTTATGTACCTCCTAAAGAAGAAGAAATAGCTGATGAAAAGGATGATCCTGCTCTGATTTCAAGAAAAGTTCTTAAAACAACCTCTGACATGGCTCAAGTTGTTCAGAGTCAAGAAATTGTAAGTTCTGATATTCAGAAGAAGCAAGTAACCTCTGACAGAGCTCAAGTTAACTTGATATCAGAAAATAGATCAAAGACACTCCTACCAGGATTCACTAAAGCAAAACAGACTCAATCTTTGAAGACTACTGCAAGTGGTTTTGAAGGAAGAGTAGTTACTGGAAAGGAAGCTAGAGATAAAACTCGATTGGGAAGTGCTGATGAAAGAAGAGTACTCAACACTACCAATGATCCAACTTCCTTGAGTGAACCAGGTATTGGAGCAACTCCTGAGAGATTCAATCAACTGGAATCTGTACAGATGGTTTACCATACCTACTTGAAAGAATACATCATGTTGTATTTCATGACAGATGGTAGGGTTTATCATATAAGACAAAATGCCATTCCTTTGAAGTATTTTGAAGAATTGGAGCATGTACTTTTCTTACTTCAAGTGGATGACAGAATAACAGAGACTGCTGCAAACTACTTAAAAGAACAGATTCAGAGACAGAATAGGCTTTATTCTGTTAAGTCTGAAAGCATATATGTTCCAAAGTACAGAGATCACAATGGTGATATTGTTGATATGAAGCCTAATATTGCACAGATCAGAACGTATCTTGGTATTAAGGGACTTGAATTCAATCTTGAGTCTGACAAAGCTTATGTCATAAGACTAGATCAGGAGTTGAGAAAAGCAAAGATTAATGATCTCAGAGCTGCAATCTTTCAAACTGGTGAAGATACTGCAGAGCTTAAAGGTGTTAAAAGGAGAATGATTGATGAACTAAGATATGCTGAGAAATGTTTGTTGAAGAACTATCTCAGAACAACTCCTGACATCAGAGAGATCAGAAAATGAAGAAGCCAAGTCGAAGATCTACAACTGCTTAAATTCTGATATTTATACAGATTGAAGTTGTTATCAGAAGCTGAAATTGGTAAAAACTTTAAGGACTGTAAGTTGTAGTTATCTAGTCTAATTCTCATGCATTTGTACTTAATGTTTTTGACATCATCAAATATCTGTTAAACTTGTATATTTTGTTAATTTACAAGTTGGGGGAGATTGTTAGATATATTTGATAATGTCATGGCTAATATGTTTTATGTTTAGCTTTCAGATCTTACGTGAACAGGATAAATCAGTACTTAACTGTTGATCAGTACTTATACTGGAAGTCAGGACTTAAGGATATCAGTACTTATATTATCAGGAGATAATCATCAGAAGATAGATATCAGAACTTAAGTACTGAAGGACAATCAGAAAAGGACAGTAGCTGATTAAAAGGAAAGAAGATCGAGATAAACATAAGAAGAGATATGCATGAAGAAGGAATTCCGTGAAGAATGGAATACTTGAAAGAAAAGATATCTGATTGATATATTTTAGGAAGCAGAATTATATTCCATATCAATTAGCGATTATCTTGTAACTGTGTAGTATATAAACACAGACATATGGTTTACACTATAAGTGTTATCAATATTAGAAAAGATTATTCATTGTAACCCTAGCAACTCTCGTGATATTTGTTCATCACTGAGAGGTAACAGTTCCATACTGTAACAGAGTTTATTGTTTCAATAAAGTTTGTTTTCTGTTACTTAAGTTCTTAAAGTTCGATTTGAGTGTACTATACACTGTATTCACCCCCTCTACAGTGTGTGTGTGACCTAACATGATAGATTTGTCAAACTCTTGAATGATTTGTCACTGGTTAATAAGGAGTATGATCTTGAAGATTCAAACCTTAAATTCCTGTTAGCTCTTCCTGAATGCTGGGATTTGAAGGCAACAACAATAAGAGACAACTACAATCTTGATGAAACAACTCTTGATGAAATTTATGGAATGCTCAAGACTCATGAACTTGAGATGGAACAAAGAAGCAAGAGGAAAGGAGGAAAGTCAAGGACAGTTGCTCTTAAGGCTGAGGAAGAATCCCCCAAGGCAACTACCTCAAGGAAAGACAAGGGTAAAGCTCTTTTCACAAAGTCTGATACTGAGTCATCAAGTTCTGAAAGTGATGATGACTCAGATTCTGAAAGCTTGCCTGAGACTAATGCTGATGAGGAGATGATGAAGCTGTGTGCTCTTATGGTGAAAGGGATCACAAAGATTGCATACAGGAAGTTCAGGAAGGGAAAGAAGTTTTCCAGGAAAGGCACAAGTTCTGATAAGAAGAATTTCAGAAGATCTGAGGGCAGAGGAGGAAAGTCTGATAGAGGAGATTATACCAATGTCAAATACTATAACTGTGGTGAGAAAGGCCACATATCTCCTGATTGTAAGAAAGTGAAGGGTGATAAAGGCAAGGCTCTTGTCATAAAGAAGAAAAGCTGGACAGACACCTCAGACTCTGAAAGTGAGGAGAATTATGCTTTGATGGCAAATGCTAATAAAGCAAGTTCTGAAAGCAGTTCTGAACCTGCTGAATCAAAGGTACCTCAGACTACTTATGCGTTTCATACTAATGATATTAATGAGTTGGGAAGATATCTTAAAACCATGTTTGTTAGTTATAGAGATCAAACTTTAACATGTGAAAGATTAACTTCTGAAAATCTTGCTTTTAAGAAAAGAAATGATTTCTTAGAAAAAGAGTTAGTTATGTTCCATCAAACTCAGAAGGATAGAGATGATGCTTTTTATGTTAGGGATGAAGTGCTAAAAATGAATGAATCTCTAAAAACTGAGTTAGAAAAGGAAAGAGAGATTATCAGGACTTGGACTAACTCTGGCAGAACAACTCAAAATTTGCTAAGTAGTGAAAATTGGAAAGAGGGCTTAGGTTATGGAGAGGATAAGAATGATAAAGGAACTGTAGAAATTAAGCCTGTTGTTAAGCAAAAGCCAAAGTTAAAGCCTGTTAAGTTTGTAACTGTAAAGTCTGATAATGAGAAATCAGAAGTTAAAGAGGGATTAATTACTGACAAACTTAAACAGGAAAAGACAGCTGAAGTAAACATAGGTTTAATGACAAAGAAGTAGCTTAAGCATAAGCTGAAAGATGTTAAGAACGCAAACAAGGTAAAATCACCTAGGAAAAATAGGAATGGAAAGGAAGGTGTGAATACAAATAATGATTATAAGCCTGTTCCTAAAGCTCCTAGGAAAACGTGTCATAACTGTGGAAGTTCTAACCATCTAGCCTCTTTTTGCAGGAAGAATAAGAACATAAACTCCTTACCTTCAAAGCCAGGAGTTAAGAGTCAGTCTGTTAGATATAAGCCACAAAATCCTTGTTTTCATTGTGGTAGTTTATGGCATTCCATTTATACTTGTAAGGAATATCATAGTTTGTACTATGATTATTATCAAATAAAACCTTCTTTAAAGAAAGTTTCCATTGTTCCTTCTAGTGTAAATTCTGATTCAAAGTCTGATAGTGTAACTTCTGATAAGAAAAATGTTAACATAAACTCTAATGCTAAATCCGCTGGAAATGTTAACAAACTTGATAAGGCCAAAGGATCCAAGCAAGTCTGGGTCCTTAAAACTAATCATTAGTGGTCTTTGTGATTGCAGGGCAACAGGAAAAATATCCTAGTTCTGGACAGTGGATGTTCAGGACATATGACTGGAAATAAAGCCCTGCTATTAGACTTTGTGGAAAAAGCTGGCCCAAGTGTTTCTTATGGAGATGGCAACATTGGAAAAATATTGGGATATGGCAATATCAATCTTGGGAATGTCATCATTAAAGAAGTAGCTCTGGTCTCAGGACTTAAACACAATCTGCTAAGTATAAGTCAAATCTGTGACAGAGGTTATCATGTTGATTTCTTTGAAGAACACTGTGAAGTTGTGAGTAAGTCTAAAGGCAAAGTTGTTCTGAAAGGATACAGACGTGGTAACATTTATGAAGCTAAGCTTTCAACAAGTACTGATGGTTCTGCAATCTGTCTGATATGTAGAGCATCAATTAAAGAAAGCTGGAACTGGCACAAGAAACTCACTCATTTAAATTTTAACAATATAAATGAGTTGGTCAAGAAAGATCTTGTGAGAGGACTGCCAAAGTCAGTATTTGCTCCTGATGGCCTCTGTGATTCCTCTCAAAAGGCCAAACAAAGAAAATCCTCATTCAAGAGCAAGACTGAATCATCAATTCTTGAGCCTTATCACCTACTACATGTTGATCTATTTGGTCCAGTGAATGTCATGTCTATTGCAAAGAAGAAATATGCCTTGGTCATAGTAGATGAGTTCACCAGATACACATGGGTGTATTTCTTGCACACAAAAAGTGAAACTGCATCTATCTTGATTGATCATGTCAAACAACTGGATAAATTAGTCAAAGATTCTGTGAAGACAATAAGGAGTGATAATGGCACTGAGTTCAAGAATTTGATAATGGAAGAGTTCTGCAAAAACCATGGAATTAAGCAGGAATTCTCTGCTCCTGGAACTCTACAGCAAAATGGAGTTGTTGAAAGGAAGAATAGAACTCTTATTGAAGCTGCACGTACAATGCTTGAAGAAGCAAAGCTTCCAACCTATTTCTGGGCTGAAGCTGTGCAGACTGCTTGTTTTACTCAAAATGCAACACTCATTAACAAGCAATGAAAAACACCATATGAGATGGTGAAGAAAAAGAAGCCAAATCTGAAGTATTTTCATGTATTTGGATGCAAGTGTTTTGTTCTTAAGACGCATCCTGAACAGCTATCCAAATTTGATCTAAAAGCTGATGAAGGAATCTTTGTTGGATATCCACTTTCCACAAAAACCTTCAGAGTCTATAATTTGAGAACAAGAGTGGTCATGGAATCTATCAATATCTCCTTTGATGACAAGAAGATTACTGGACTTGAAGATTTTATTGATCATGATCAGTTGAGATTTGAAAATGAAGACTCAAATTCTGATACTGAAAATCCTGACAATCTAAGTCCTGATAATGCAAACTCTGATGGATTAAACTCTGATGTTATTGAAACTGTGGTGACTACGCCAAAGGAAGACGCACCTATGCAGGGGGAGCATACTCAAGATCTTACCACATCTCAAGAAGCATCAGAACATACATATGGCTCTTCAAGTTCTGATTCGTCAAGTTCTGATAAGCCAAGTTCTGATAGTTCTGAAAATCTAAATTCTGAAGAATCCAAGTCAGAGAGCATAGTTTCAGGGGAACATCAGAAAATGAAAATGAAGACATCATGGATAATGGGGGAGCATCCAGTTCTAGAAAAAACCTTCCATCTGCAAGGAAGTGGAACTAAATCACATACACCTGATTTGATAATTGGAAATCCTGATGCAGGTGTCAGAACTAGAACAGGTACTTTAAATGAATGTCTTTACAATTCTTTTCTTTCTCAGACTGAGCCAAAGAAAGTGAAGAGAAGCTCTTCAAGATGCTGATTGGGTGCAAGCAATGCAGGAAGAGCTGAATGAATTTGAAAGAAACAAATTCTGGACCCTAGTGTCAAGACCAAAGAATAGATCTGTTGTCGGTACAAAGTGGGTATTCAGAAACAAAACTGACAGTGATGGCATAATTACAAGGAATAAGGCAAGGCTGGTTGCAAAAGGATATCCTCAACAAGAGAGAATTGATTATGATGAAACATTTGCACCAGTTGCTAGGTTAGAAGCCATAAGGATATTTTTGGCTTATGCTGCTCACAAAAAGTATACTATCTTTCAAATGGATGTGAAAAGTGCTTTTCTCAATGGAGAATTAGAGGAAGAAGTATATGTTGAACAACCTCCAGGCTTTGTAGATTCAAAATATCCAGATTATATCTACAGGCTTGATAAAGCACTTTATGGACTTAAGTAAGCTCCTAGAACATGGTATGAGACTTTAGCTCAGTTTCTTCTGGAAAGTGGATTTAACCGAGGAACTATAGAGAAAACCCTGTTTTACCTCAACCATGGAAAGGACTTACTTCTGGTCCAGATTTATATTGACGATATCATTTTTGGATCTATAAATGACAAACTTTGCAAAACATTTGCCAAACTGATGCAATCAAGGTATCAGATGAGTATGATGGGGGAACTTAGCTATTTTCTGGGCCTTCAAGTCAAGCAGAATGAAGAAGGTACTTTTATTTGTCAAACTAAGTACACCAGAAACTTGCTGAAGAAATTTGGAATGCAAGATTGTTAAGTGCATCCACTCCCATGGCCACTGCAACAAAACTGGACAAGGATACTGGTAAATCAGTAGATATTACTGATTACAGAGGTATGATTGGCTCTCCACTCTATCTAACTGCTAGTAGACCTGATATCATGTATGCTACATGTCTTTGTGCAAGATTTCAAGCAGATCCAAAAGAACCTCACTTAACAGCTGTGAAAAGAATTTTCAAGTATCTTAAGGGAACAGCTGATCTGGGATTGTGGTATCCCAGAGAATCAGATTTTAAACTAATAGGTTACTTAGATGCAGATTTTGTAGGTTGCAAAATTGACAGGCTAAAGCACAAGTGGAAGCTGCCAATTTCTTGGAGGCAGATTGGTTTCTTGGTTTAGCAAGAAACAAAAGTCAATTTCCACATCAACTGTAGAAGCAGAGTACATTGCTGTAGGAAGCTGTTGTGCACAGATTCTTTGGATGAAGAATCATTTACTGGATTATGGGTTAACATATTTCAAAATCCCTATTTATTGTGATAATCAAAGTGCTATTGCTATGACAGGTAATCCAGTTCAACACTCAATGACAAAGCACATCAGCATCAGGTACCACTTCATAAGGGAACATGTGGATGGAGGTACAGTGGAATTGTACTTTGTTCCAACAGATTAACAACTAGCAGATATCTTCACAAAACCACTGTGTGAAGCTACTTTTACAAGATTGGTAAATGAACTTGGAATGGTTTTAGGTTCTTTCTCTAAATCTGCTTAGTTTTGTTCTGATGCATCAGACTTTATGATCAGTATTTACAGATATTACTCTCTTTGTGTATTCTGTGCTTAATTGAAAATTTGCTTAAGTACTGACTGTTGTCTGATGTAAGTTTCTAAACTCTGATTGTGATATGTCTATTAATATAATTACTCAATCCTATGAGGATATCTGTGCTAGATGCTGACCTAGTAGTCTTCAATAAACTAGGGATCCCATGTTAGAAGTAATTATTTCTGTGGAAATCTATTGACACAAGCAAATTCTGATATTGAGCTTAGTTGAATTTACTTTGTCTATCTTATTACTAAGTTACAAACTAGAATAATGCTACTCATCTGTTAAGTTATGATGCTAGTAAATTTGTTGAATGTACTAAGTGCTGATAAACCTCTCTTATCAAAAGAAAAGGAAAAAGAAACAAGGATTAAAAATCAGGTACTCCTTTGAGATCTAGAGTAAAAATGTGGAAGGGAAGACCCAAGTGCATTGCTGGTATTAAGTAATATCCATCAGAAAAGCAAATAAAATATTTTCTTGGTGACTTTTCACACTCTATGATTACTGGAGAAATACTCTGATAATAGCATAAATTCTGATAAGCAGTCATGACTCACTTACACTGAGAAGCCACTGTACAATGGAATTTAAAAAGATGCACAAAATTAGCACAAAATAGTTGAGGTGGACTCAAGCATGAATTCATTCAATAGTAGGTTTCAGAATAATGACAGGTTTTTAGTAAAGTTTTAGTTATGCCTTATTTCTAAGATGTACTGAAGTGAATTAGACTTTACTCTTTGCCTGATATTTAGCTTAATGCACACACTCAACACTCCATATGAATGATGAAAATAACTGTGGTGATCTATGTTATTTTGGATGAACAGTTTCTGTGTCATATTGCACAAATTCTGAGGACAAGTTCTGATTGCATGTTCTGATGAATAAGTTCTGAAGAATCTGTATCAGAATTTGTGTGAGGACTTACTAAGATAGGCATTCATTTTTCGAGTTCAGAAATTATGTTCTGATAACTGTTAAGTTCTGATATAAGTCTAAGTTCTGATATTAAATTCTGATCCTTTACTTGACTTATCTGTGGATAAAATCTAAAAACAGTCTCATTTTAAATCAGACTATGTTTGGGTAGAATATTAACAGTTAATATCATTAGGGATAGTGGTTCACATACCCGTACAGTAATTTTTTACTTGTTAGTTGTTCGCATTAACCCTGACTTACACTTCCAATGACTGTTTTCCTTCTTCCAAGTGTGGGGAGACGAGGTAGAATTAATTCTACCTGTCAGCATTAAATTTCTTAGCGTCTCCTGGCATTCTTTTGCCTATAAAATCAACCACTTCACATCAGCCTACACATCAACTCTTCTATCCCAAACTCACTCTCATTTTACATTTACCACAACAAATGGCTGCATTTGGTTGGTTCTATAACTATGGCGATGAGACTGTACATGTCTTTTTAAATGGGATTCCGACTCCATACCCTATCGCCAACATCCCTCACAATCTCTGGATTCAATTTCTAGAGGCTATTAAACGTGATCTTGTGGCAGTTCGAAGAGAACTTCACCTTCGTCGCCTTCGAAAGCAGGAGCAAATAATACGACTTGCTATTCTCTTTGTAGAGAGTAGGAAGACGAAATAATTTATTTTCTTCTTCCTGTTCTTCTTCATCATAAGCTTTGTCAGGCTTCTTAGCTTAGGACATTAGCTGTTGATGTTAGGTTAAGCAGCTTAGGACAATCTTGTAAAAAAGTTATGATGTAATTTACATTTCATGAATGTATTCTCCTAATATATTAATGAAATTTGTTTTTTTTCAAGATCTTGTCTCTGAGATATTTTGTCATGCATTGTTAAATCCTGATAAATATTCATATTCTGATGACCATATAAATTTTGTTTTAAATTAAGTTCTGATTTTACTTTATCAGTACTTGCTCACCTGATTTATTTTGGTCATTCTCACTCGAATTTTTTTTCAGAATATTGGTGTTGCAGTGAAAAATAATTGAATAAGTGAAAACAATTTCAATTCTGAATTAAAACTGATTTACCTTGATTATAGGAATAACTGGGTAAGTGGAACGGTTTTTCCTTGAAAAACTGCAAGTGGGTAAGTAATGATTACTGTTTTCCCTGTGCCCATTAACTATTCGTTATTACTGCATGTCTGACAGGTGTCCAACGATAACATTTTTTTTACAAAGTATCAGTAAGACGGAGAGAGGATTTTTTAATCTTTTATTCACTTTTATACTTTATCTCTCCGTACGCTTTTACTCTCTTTCATCTCCTGACGTTGGTTTTTCAAATAGACATTTTATCAAACACCTAACAGGCACTCTTAAATCTCGATTATTTTCATGGCACCTAAGGATTCGATCATTGATGGAGCTAAATTTGTTCCAAACAACTATGCTGCAATTCTTGATAATGCTGAAGCTCCGTCTGAGTTGCATTTTGTGCAAGATCTTCTTGCACACAATAAAATCGGGTATGCATTGACCCAACCTTCAATCCTTTTCGAGCCAACAAGTTCTGACATTTGGGAGGACTGGAAACTTTGATAATGGGGTCAAAACGGTAGTCCTAGTATTGTTTTCGAAGTGGGTGATTCTATATATGGGGTAACTCCTGGTATAATTCGCAAGGCCCTACATCTACCAGAAGGATGTACTTTTTCAACCCCGGAGGAATCAGCTCTTAAAGAGTTCATGGCTAGTTTGGGGTATGAGCAGAGTTTGGCAAAGCTTGGGCAGTTGAAACGGGCTCATGTCAGAAAGGAGTGGAGCTTCTTCTTTGACTGCATTACCAAAGCTTTTGGGAATAAATGTTCCAACTTTGATGCTATACCCATAATGAGTCAGCACATCAGGTATGCTATCATTAACCAAACTCATTTTGATTTTGCAACTGTTGTGATAGGTTTTATTGGGGATAGGATGACAGAATATAGGAATGTTGTATACTTTGCTAGATTTTGTCAACTTATTGTTAACCATTGTTGTGCTGATAACCCCCAACCTACCACTGACTTAACTCCATCTTTCAAAATTGCAAAACGAGCCTTTAATGATTTGATAAATGCTGATGTTAAGAAAAAGGTGGTTAGACCCTTGCAGATTCCTCAATCTGTAAAACAGATCTTAGTAAATGCTGATCCTGATACCTACAGATCTGTTTATCCTGATATTCAATCTACCACCACACCTCAAACATCACAGCAACCAACAACACATACCTCTCATACTACTCAACCATCCCTCAGAACATATCTCAAATCATATCTCTCCACTTCACAGAAAGCTCAACCATCATCCTCAGCACTTACTGTGAAGCCTTCATCTTCCATGCCTAAGAAAACAAAGACTGTTCCTCAAACACCTCAGAAGAGAAGGAGGATTGTTCTGAGAGATGAATCTGACAGTGAGGAACAGGTTTCTACATCAGAACCTGTTGTCGAAGAAGCTGAGAAAGTTCCTTCTCAGAAGGATTCTGCAATTAGGGGATCTAGGCTTCTCAAAAGGCTTAGAAGAATGACTGTTGCTGAAACTCCCAAGGAATCCATACCTTCAAAGAGATACAAGAAACAGAGGGCAAAAAGGCCAGTTTTAGATGATGAGAAAGCAGCAGCTAAGGAAGGAGATCAGGAATCTCTGATCTCACAAGAACCAGATTCTGCTAAAGCCACTTCTTCTCCATTAACTCCAAATCAGGAAGCTGCTACTGAAATGGCAAACACACCATCTGTGTCTCCTGTTCAAAATGTTGTATCTCCTGCTGATCCAGGCACAAGTGCTGAAATTGATGTTCAGAACCTGGTTGTGCCTGAGATACTTTACTTAGAAGCTCCAACAACAACTAATCCATCAACAACACTTGATACTGATGCTGCTCAAACTCCAGAATTATCTACTACACCTTCTCTGCATCTAGATGCTGATGATCAGAATATAGGTGAGCATCAGGATATGGCTGTTGATCAGAACTTAGAACCAGATCAGCAATTAGGTGATGATGATGAAGCATCCATTGCTACTAATACTGTTGTTTTAACAGAAGATACTGATTCTGTAAGTTCTGATGTTGCAAATGCTGGAGATACTGGTGATGTTGCTCTGAATGCAGATGCTAATGAAGCAGGTCCTTCAGGACATGCCCCTCAACAAACTATTCTTAAATCTGAACTTGTTAAGAAGTTTGTTACAAGAGAAGCACCAGTGCCTTGGAGTGAAACTCCTGCAGGACAGGAGTGGACCATGGAATGGAACTCAGTTACCTGTGCTACTACTGCACAGCATCTGGCTGAGCACTTGACTAAAGCTGATGAAATGTTAAATACTGATGATTTCAAAACACAGCTTAGAGTCACTGCATTGAGTACTAAATATTTACAAGGTCTCCATTCCACTACTCATGCAGAGTTACATCATCTTAGGGAAGAACTAATAAAGCAAGAACAAGTTTAGAAGATTGATAAAAAAAGTTCTTCCAATCTACCTTTGACAGAGTTGCTTATATTGAGAAGACTCAAGAGAATCAACAAGCTCAGATTGATGATATTCTGAAAAATCAAGCTTCTCAGCAATGTTAACTTAATGACATCCAAGCCTCAGTGGAATTGCTTGTCTCTCTTCTCTTACCTGCTGATGCCAAAAAGGGGGAGAAAGTAATTAAGTCCAAATGCAAAACTGATAAGACACTGAAGGGGAAGGATGATGATAAGGATGATCAAGGAAACTACTCTGGAATGGGTAGAGGTCATAGTCAAGGTAGAGGTTTCTCATCAAGAAAAGCTGAAATCACAAGTCACAGGACAAGTTCTGATACTGGAAAAAGAATTAGTTCTGCTACTGGTAAAAGCATAAGTTCTGATGAACTTTTAGATCTTGATGAAGAAATGTCAAGACAGTTATTTCTTCAGGAAAATCCAGGAATGGACTTGGAGAGTTTAATGGAAGAAGAAGCCAGACTTAAATCAGAAAAAGTCACATCTAAATCTGAAGCTTCTGGTAAAAAGACACTTCCAAAACTCAAAGGCATTGTGATAAAAGAAAGGACAAATACTGAAGCAACATTGGCTAAATCACAACCGCAGATAGATCCAAGATCCAAGGGTAAATAAAAAGTTAGTGAACCTATCAATGTTTATGTGCCTCCTGAGAATGAAGAAATCACTGATGAAAAGGATGATCTTGCTCTGACTTTAAGAAAAGTTTTTAAGACAACCTCTGACATGGCTCAAGTTGTTCAGAGTCAAGAGATAATAAGTTCTGATATTCTGAAGAAGCAAGTAACCTCTGATATAGCTCAAGTTAACTTGATATTAGAAGATAGATCAAAGACACTCCTACCAGGATTCACTAAAGCAAAACAGACTCAACTTTTGAAGACTGCTGCAAGTGGTTTTGAAGCAAGAGTAGTTACTAGAAAGGAAGCAAGAGATAAAACTGGATTGGGAAGTGCTGATGAAAGAAGAATACAGAACACTACCAATGATCCAACTTCCTTAAGTGAACCAGGTATTGGAGCAACTCCTGAGAGATTGAATCAACTGGAATCTGTACAAATGGTTTACCATACCTACTTGAAAGAACACATCCTGTTGTACTTCATGACAGATGGTAGGGTTTATCATATAAGGCAAAATGCCATTCCATTAAAGTATTTTAAAGAATTGGAGCATGTACTATTCTTACTTCAAGCGAATGACAGATTGACAGAAAGTGTTGCAAACTATTTGAAGGATCAGATTTAATGACAGAAAAGGCTTTATTCTGTTAAGTCTAACAGCACATATGTTCCAAAGTACAGAGATCACAAGGGTGATATAGTTGAAATGAAGCCCAACACTGCTAAGATTATAACTACTTTTCTGGGTTACAGGGCTGTGGAATTCAATCTTGAGTCTGATACGGCATATTTGATCAGACTGGATCAGGATATAAGAAAAGCAAAGACTAATGATATCAGAGCTGCAATCTTTCAAATTGGTGAAGATACTGCAGAGCTTAAAGATGCTAAAAGGAGGATGATTGATGAACTTAGATATGTTGAGAGATGTTTGTTGAAGAACTATCTCAGAACAACTCATGACATCAGAGAGACCAGAAGATGAAGCCAAGTCAAGATCTACAACTGATTAAATTCTGATATTTGTACAAACTTAAGCTGTTATCAGAAGTTAAAGATTGGTAAAGCTTTAAGGACTGTAAGTTGTAGTTATCTAGTCTAATTCTCATGCATTTGTACTTAATGTTTTTGACATCATCAAATATCTATTAAACTTGTATATTATGCTAATTTACAAGTTGGGGGAGATTGTTATATATATTTGATAATGTCATGGCTAATATGATTTATGTTTAGTTTTCAGATCTTACTTAAACAAGATAAATCAGTACTTATTGGAAGTCAGGACTTAAGGATATCAGTACTTATATTATCAGGAGATAATCATCAGAAGATGGATATCAGAACTTAAGTGCTGAAGGACGTTCAGTTAAGGACAACAACTGATTAAAGGAAAGAAGATCGAGATAAACATAAGAAGAGATATGCATGAAGAAGGAATTCTATGAAGAATAGAATACTTGGAAGAAAAGATATCTGATTGATATATTTTAGGAAGCAGAATTATATTCCATTCAATTAGCGATTATCTTGTAACTGTGTAGTATATAAACACAGACATAGGGTTTACACTATAAGTGTTATCATATTCGAGAAGATTATTCATTGTAACCCTAGCAGCTCTCATGATATTTGTTCATCACTGAGAGGTAACAGTTCCATACTGTAACAGAGTTTATTGTTTCAATAAAGTTTGTTTCCTGTTACTTGAGATATTAAAGTTCGATTTGATTGTACTTTACACTGTATTCACCCCCTCTACAGTGTGTGTGTGACCTAACAGTTTCTCTGCTTGTTTCTTAGATTCGATATCATCCTTAGTTGCTACTTCTTGGTTTAGATATCACCAAGATTACAAAGTAATGAGACAGGATAATAAAACAAAACTATCTAGTCTATTACAATGCTACTTCATTACTCTATTCCAGCATCTTTGAATATCTTCATAATAACATGGAAATGGCAATACTTCTTTGTTCTCGAAAAACCCAGTTGAATAGGGTACCACATTCCAATTGCATCCACTCGACGCATGTGATTGAGTTGTCACTATCAACAGATATTTGAATTCTTTATCCGTCGGGTTATTGATCATCCGTCGAGTTATTGATCATCCGTCGGGTGGTTGATCATCCGTCTAATACATTGTTTGTTCATCCGTCGGGTAGCAATCAGGCACTAGACTTCATTTCACTTATGCAGAATTACAAGACATCATCTATGTACAATTAATCAACCTATTCTGCATATATAACTAAAGTCAACATGACTCCAGTACTACTACAGATTCTAAACAATGTGTATGCAGAAATGTGCTTCAGACTTATTATTACATAAGCTACTCACTCGATGGATAATACGTCATCATCCGTCGAGACTATATTGAGTCATCCTTCGGGACTTTAAACCTTATCCATCGAGTGCTACATTATTTCACTAAGTAAAATCTACCAAGATGTTTTGTTCATGTAATCATCAAGTGCACAACATATACACAACATCAAGACTTATGAACTTGAGATGGATCAAAGGAGCAAGAGGCATGGAAGAAAGTCAAGGACAGTTGCTCTTAAGGCTGAGGAGGAATCTCCTAAAATTGTTGCCTCAAAAAGGGGTAAAGGAAAGGCTCTCATCATAAAGTCTGATTCAGAGTCATCATATTCTGATGATGATGATTCAGAAACCTGAAAGTTTACCTGAAATAGATGCTGATGAAGAAATGATGAAATTGTGTGCTCTTATGGTAAAGGGTATCACAAAGATAGCCTACAGGAAATTCAGAAAAGGCAAGAAGTTTTCCAGGAAAAGTGGAAGTTCTGATAAGAAAGGTTTTAGAAAATCTGAATGCAAAGGAGGAAAGTCTGACAGAGGAGACAACTCAAATGTCAAATGCTACAACTGTGGTGAAAGAGGCCACATATCTCCTGACTGCAGGAAAGGAAAAAGTGACAAAGGCAAGGCACTTGTCATAAAGAATAAAAGCTGGATAGACACTTCAGATTCTGAACATGAGGTGAACTATGCCCTGATGGCAAATGCTGACAGCAGTCCTGAAACTGCTGAATTGAAGGTGCCTCAAACAACTTATGCTTTTCATACTGATGATATTACTGAGTTGAGATTATATCTTAAAACCATGTTATTTAGTTATAGAGATCAGACTTTAACATATGAAAGTTTACAACTGAAAATCTTGCTTATAAAAAGAATAATGATTATTTAGAAAAGGAGTTAGTTTTTCTTCATCAAACTAAGAAAGAAAAAGATGATGCTTTATATGTTAGAGATGAAGTATTAAAATTGAATGAATCTCTAAAAGATGACTTAGAAAAGGAAAGAGAGATTATCAAAACTTGGACAAACTCTGGCAGAACAACTCAGAATTTATTAAGTAGTGGAAACTGGAAAGAGGGCTTAGGTTATGGTGATGATAAAAGTGAAAAAGGAACTAAACAAATTGAGCCAATTGTTGTTAAACAGACTGCTAAGCCAAAGGTAAATCTTGTTAAGTTTATAGCAAAAACTGTAAAGTTTGATTCTGAAAAGATGAAAGAATCTAGGGCAGCTGTAAAAGAAAAATCAACTTCTGACAAATTAGAACAAGATAAACCAGCTAAAGTAAACATAGGCTTAATGAAAAAGAAGCAGCTTAAGCATAAGTTGAAAGAGATTAGAAATGTCAAAAAGATAAAGGAAGCTAGGAAAAATAGGAATGGAAAGGAAGGTGTGAACAAAAGCAATAATTATATGCCTGTTCCTAATGCTCCTAGAAAGAAATGTTATAACTGTGGAAACTCTAACCATCTTGCTTCTTTTTGCAGGAAGAATAAAGATATAAACTCTTTACCTCCTAGATCAGGAGTTAAGAGTCAGTCTGTTAGGTTTAAACCACAAAATCCTTGTCTTCATTGTGGTAGTTTATGGCATTCCATTTATACTTGTAAGGAATATCATAGTCTGTACTATGATTATTATCAAATAAAACCTTCTTTGAAGAAAGTTACTTTAATTCCTTCTAGTGTAAAGTCTGATGAAAAGTCTGATATAAACTCTGATAAACAAAATGTTAGCATAAACTCTGAAATTAAATCCGCTGCAAATACTAACAAACTTAAAAAGGCCAAAGGATCCAAGCAAGTCTGGGTCCTTAAAACTAATTATTAGTGGTCTTTGTGATTGCAGGGCAACAGGAAAAGCATCCTAGTTCTTGATAGTGGATGTTCAGGACATATGACTGGAAATAAAGCCCTGCTATCAGACTTTGTGGAGAAAGCTGGCCCAGCCGTTTCTTATAGAGATGGCAATATGGGAAAAACTCCGGGATATGGCAATATCAATCTTGGAAATGTCATCATTGAAACAGTAGCTCTTGTCTCAGGACTTAAACACAATCTGCTAAGTGTGAGTCAAATCTGTGACAGAGGTTATCATGTGGATTTCTTTGAAGTTGTAAGCAATTCTACAGGCAAAGTGGTTCTGAAAGGTTACATAGATGGTAACATTTATGAAGCCAGACTTTCAACAAGTTCTGATGGTTCTGCAATCTGTCTGTTAAGTAGAGCATCAATTGAAGAAAGCTGGAATTGGCACAAAAGACTCTCTCATTTGAATTTCAACAACATAAATAAGCTAGTAAAGAAAGATCTTGTGAGAGGACTGCCAAAATCAGTATTTGCTCCAGATGGCCTTTGTGATTCATGTCAAAAGGCAAAACAAAGAAAATCTTTATTCAAGAGCAAAACTGAATTTTCAATTCTTGAGCCATATCATCTACTGCATGTTGATCTATTTGGTCCAGTCAATGTCATGTCTATTGCAAAGAAGAAATATGCTATAGTTTTAGTGGATGAGTTCAAAAGATACACTTGGGTGTATTTCTTGCACAAGAAAAATGAAACTGCATCTACCCTAACTGATCATGTCACACAGCTGGATAAGTTGGTCAAAGATTCTGTTAAAATTATAAGAAGTGATACTGACACTGAGTTCAAGAATTCAATCATGGAAGAGTTCTGCAAAGAGCATAGAATCAAACATGAATTTTCTGCACCTGTAACTCCACAGCAAAATGGAGTTGTAGAAAGAAAGAACATGACTCTCATTGAAGTTGCACGAACTATGCTTGATGAAGCAAAGCTACCAACCTATTTTTGGGCTGAAGCTGTGTAGACTGCTTGTTTTACACAGAATGCTACACTCATAAACAAGCATGGAAAAACACCATATGAGATGGTGAAGAAAAGAAGCCGAATCTGAAATACTTTCATGTATTTGGTTGTAAGTGTTTTGTTCTTAAGACTCATCCTGAACAGCTATCAAAATTTGATCTAAAAGCTGATGAAGGAATTTTTGTTGGATATCCATTTTCCACAAAAGCCTTCAGAGTCTACAATTTAAGAACAAGGGTTGTCATGGAATCTATCAATGTATCTTTTGATGATAAGAAGATTACTGAACTTGAAGATTTCAATGAGCATAATCACCTGAAATTTGAAAATGAAGATTTAAACTCTGATACTGTAAATTCTGATGACTTAAACTCTGATCCTGCATGTTCTGACGGGTTAAGTTCTGATGTCATTGAAACTGTGGTAACAACTCCAAAGGAAAATGCACCTGTCCAGGGGGATCAAGCTGAAGATCCTACCACAACTCAAGACTCTCAACAAGCATCAGAACCTGTCACTGGCTCTTTAAGTTCTGATTCATCAAGTTCTGATGAGCCAAATTTTGATAATTCTGGAAACTCTGATTCTTCAAATCCTGAAGAATCTAACTCAAATTCTGAAGTCTCAGAGAGCATAACTACAGGGGGAGCATCAGAAAATGCTGATGGAGATAACATGGATCATGGGGGAGGATCCAGTTCTAGAGAACAACTTCCATCTGCAAGGAAGTGGACTAAATCACATACACCTGACTTGATAATTGGAGATCCTGAAGCAGGTGTCAGAATTAGAACATCAACATCAAATGAATGTCTCTATCACTCTTTTATATCTCAGACTGAACCAAAGAAAGTGGAAGAAGCTCTTCAAGATGCTGATTGGGTACAAGCAATGCAGGAAGAGTTAAATGAATTTGAAAGAAATAAAGTCTGGACCCTACTACCATGACCAAAGAACAGATCTATTGTTGGCACAAAATGGGTGTTCAGAAATAAAACTGACAATAATGGCATAATTACAAGGAACAAAGCAAGGCTGGTTGCTAAGGGTTACTCTCAACAGGAGGGTATTGATTATGATGAAACATTTGCACCAGTTGCTAGATTGGAAGCCATAAGAATCTTTTTGGCTTATGTTGCTCACAAAAAGTTTAAAGTCTTTCAAATGGATGTGAAAAGTGCTTTTCTCAATGGAGAATTGGAAGAAGAGGTATATGTTGAACAACCTCTCGGATTTGAAGATCCAAAATTTCCAAATCATATCTACAGATTAGACATAGCACTTTATGGCTTTAAGCAATCTCCAAGAGCATGGTATGAGACTTTAGATCAATTCCTTCTGGAAAGTGGATTTCACAGAGGTACAATTGATAAAACTCTGTTCTACCTCAACCATGGAAAAGACTTACTTTTGGTACATATATATGTTGATGATATCATATTTGGTTCTACAAATGCCAAGCTCTGTGAAAGATTTGCAAAGCTAATGCAGTCAAGATATCAAATGATTATGATGGGAGAACTTAGCTATTTTCTGGGACTTTAAGTCAAGCAAAATGAAGAAGGTACTTTTATCAATCAATCCAAGTACACCAGAAATTTACTGAAGAAATTTGGAATGCAAGACTGTTCAACTGCATCCACTCCCATGGCCACTGCAACCAAGTTAGATAAAGATACTGGTTCATCGGTAGATATTACTAACTACAGAGGTATGAATGGCTCATTACCCTATTTAACTGCTAGTAGACCTGATATCATGCAAGCTACCTGTCTTTGTGTAAGATTTCAGGCTGATCCATGAGAACCTCATTAAATAGCTGTGAAAAGAATTTTTAAGTACCTCAAGGGTACAGCTGATCTAGGATTGTGGTATCCTAGAGAATCATATTTTAAGCTAATAGGTTACTCAGATGCAGATTTTGCAGGATGCAAAATATATAGGAAAAGCACTAGTGGAAGCTGCCAATTTCTTGGAGGCAGATTGGTTTCTTGGTTTAGCAAGAAACAGAAATCAATTTGCACATCAACTGCAGAAGCAGAATATATTGCTGCAGGAAGCTGTTGTGCATAAATTTTTTGGATGAAAAATCAGTTACTGGATAATGGGTTAGAATTTTCTAAAATACCTATTTACTGTGATAATCAAAGTGCTATTGCTATGACAGGTAATCCAGTTCAACACTCAATGACAAAGCACATCAGCATTAGGTATAATTTCATAAGGGAACATGTGATGGAAGGTAGAGTGGAATTGCATTTTGTTCCAACAGATCAACAACTAGCAGATATCTTCACAAAACCACTATGTGAAGCTACTTTTACAAGACTGGTAAATGAACTTGGAATGATTTCAGGTTCTTTCTCTAAATCTGCTTAGTTTTTTGTTCTCATGCATCAGACTTTATGATCAGTGTTTACAGGTTGTCTTATCTTCATGTAATCTGTACTTAAATTAAAATACATTAAATGCTGATTGTTATCTGATATGGATCTATATACTCTGATAGTGATTTGAATGTTCAGTGACTATTCAATCCAATGAGGATTACTGTGCTAGATGCTGACCTAGTAGTCTTTAACATACTAGAGATCCCATGTCTGAATTAGTTGTTTATGTGGAAATTCATTAACACAAGCAAATTCTAATTTTGAGCTTTGTCAAATTTACTTTGTGTATCTTATTACTAAGTCACAAACTAGATTCTTGCTTCTTATTTGTCAAATTCTGATGTTAGTAAATCTTAAGTATAAACTAAATGCTGATAAGCCTCACTTATCTAAAGAAAAGAAAAGAAAATTAAAGTCATGTACTCCTTTGAGATGAAGAGTAAATATGTGGAAGGGAAGACCCAAGTGCATTGCTGGTATTAAGTAATATGCATTAGAAAAGCAAATAAATTTTTCTTGGTGTCTTTTCACATTCTCTGATTATTGGAGAAATACTCTGATAATAGCATAAATTCTTATAGCAGTTGTGACTCATTTACACTGAGAAGCCACTTTGAAAAAGAATTCTAAAAGATGCATAAAATGAGCACAAACAGTTGAGGTGGACTCATGCACAAATTTATCCTATAGTAGACTTCATTATTAATGACAGATTTTAAGCACTTTTCTTAGTTATGCCTTATTTCTAAGATGTACTGAAGTTTATCATACTTTAATATTTATATGATATTCTGCTAATGCACACACTCTAACTCCATATGAATAATGAACAATTACTGTGGTGATTAAGTTGTTTTTGATAAACAGTTAAGTGTCATTTGCATAAATTATGAGGAAAAGTTCTGATGGAAGTTCTGATGATTAAACTCTGAAGAAACAAGTCAGTATTTGTATGAAGCATCACAGAAATAGCCATTCACTATTTGAGTACAGAAGCCATGTTCTGATGACTATTAAAATCTGATAATAGTCAAGTTCTGATATTAAATCCTGATGGAAACTCTGATGCTTACTTGACATTATTCTTTACTTGACTTATTTGTGGTAAATACTGTAACGGTCATATTTAATCAGAATATAATTAGGTGAGATAAAAATAGCCATAATCATTTGGGTTAGTGGTAAATGTGCTTGTCTTGAAAAACTGCATGTGCACAGTAATTATTACTTATTTCCCGTGCCCACTAACTCCTGCTTTAACTATTGACTGTTCACATAATGCCAGGTGTAAACTGTCTACCATACTTCATGTGGGTTGTATAAATAAGAAAGTTAAAAGATTTTACAATCTTTTACTTACTTCTCTCATTCTCTTATCTCTCTTATTTTCTCTCACCCACTAAATTCTCTGAAGCTCTTTTTTCATACAGGCATTTTATCAAACACCTTGTAAACACTTTTTTTCTCACTTGATTTTTAACAGAAATGGCACCAAAAGATTTGATTTTTAATGGAGCTAAGTTTGTTTCTAACAATTACTTAGCTATTCTGAGGAAGGATGAAGCCCCAACAAATCTTTATTTCATCCAGGATTTCCTTGCTCACAGTGAGATAGACTATGCTTTGACTCAACCTGAAGCTATCTCAGGGACTCAAGTGTTGGAGTTCTGGAGGTCAGGTATGTATGATGATGGTGGAGAAAATGGGTCCCCTGGTCTGATTTTCACAACTGGGGAGGATGAACATATGGTAACTGTGGCCACAGTTCGACAAGCACTCCACCTGCCAGAAAACTGTAATTATTCAGCAGTTGAGGAGCTAGCTCTTCAACAAATGATGGCCAGTCTGGGGTATGAAAAGACATTGGCAAAGCTGGGCCAGTTGAAGCGACCGAACATAAGGAGGGAATGGAGTTTCTTCTTCGACTGCATCACAAGAACCTTTGCAAAAAAGTCTTCCAATTTTGATGCTATTCCTATCCTCAGTCAGCAAATTGGGTATGCTCTAATTACTCAATCTTATTTTGACTATGCTAGTGCTGTACTAGGTTTTATTGGTGATAGAATGACGGAAGACAGAAACAGAGTCTATTTTGCTAGATTCTATCAGCTATTATACAGTTTTTGTTGCTCTGATGCACCACAACTTGCCAGTGAGTTGATCTCACCATTTAAGCTAGCTAAGAGAGCTTTTCACTGACTTATTATCTACTGATAATAAGAAAACTATTTTGAGACTGTTAGATATATTTGATAATGTCATGGCTAATATGTTTTATGTTTAGATTTCAGATCTTACTTGAACAGGATAAATCAGTACTTAACTGTTGATCAGTACTTATACTGGAAGTCAGGACTTAAGGGATATCAGTACTTATGATATCAGGAGATAATCATCAGAAGATAGATATCAGAACTTAAGTGCTGAAGGACAATCAGATAAGGACAGTAGTTGATTAAAGGAAAGAAGATCAAGATAAACATAAGAAGAGATATGCATGAAGAAGGAATTCTGTAAAGAATGGAATACTTGGAAGAAAAGATATCTGATTGATGTATTTTAGGAAGCAGAATTATATTCCATATCAATTAGCGATTATCTTGTAACTGTGTAGTATATAAACACAGACATAGGGTTTACACTATAAGTGTTATCATTATTAGAGAAGATTATTCATTGTAACCCTAGCAGCTCTCGTGATATTTGTTCATCACTGAGAGGTAACAGTTCCATACTGTAACAGAGTTTATTAGTTTCAATAAAGTTTGTTTTCTGTTACTTAAGTTCTTAAAGTTCGATTTGAGTGTACTATACTCTGTATTCACCCCCTCTACAGTGTGTGTGTGACCTAACAATTGGTATAAGAGCTTCTCTGTTAACATACATACAGTTAAAGATCCAAACACAATCATGTCGGACACAGAAACTTCAACTAAGCCTACCAAAACTGAGGAATCACCAAAGACACAAATTCAGAGTCAGTATGAGACCATCAGAGTTCCCATACTGAGACCATCTGAATATCCCATATGGAAGGTAAGGATGACCATGTTCCTGGAAGCAACAGATCCAGAATACCTTAATAGATTCAAGGAAGGCCCTCACAAACCAACCAAGCTCGCTGTTGCAGTTGCAGGTGAAGCAGCAAAGACCGTACCAAAGGAAAAGAGTGATTATACTGCTGAAGACATAGCATCAATTGCTAAGGATGCTATGGTACGACACTTACTGCATAGTGCCATTGATAATGTAATGTCAAATAGGGTAATCAACTGCAAGACTGCTAAGGAGATATGGGATGCTCTGGAAACAAGGTGTCAGGGAACTGACACAATTAAGAAGAACAGGAAGACAATGCTCACTCAAGAGTATGAACACTTTGACTCAAAGACTAATGAGTCATTGAATGATTTATATGATAGATTTGTCAAACTTTTGAATGATTTGTCATTGGTTGATAAAGAGTATGATCTTGAAGATTCAAACCTTAAGTTCCTGTTAGCTCTTCCTGAATGCTGGGATTTGAAGGCAACGACAATAAGAGACAACTACAATCTTGATGAAACAACTCTTGACGAAATCTATGGAATGCTCAAGACTCATGAGCTGGAGATGGAACAAAGAAGCAAGAGGAAAGGAGGAAAGTCAAGGACAGTTGCTCTTAAGGCTGAAGAAGAATTCCCCAAAGCAGCTTCCTCAAAGAAGGACAAGGGTAAAGCTCTTTTCATAAAGTCTGATACTGAGTCATCAAGTTCTGAGAGTGATGATGACTCAGATTCTGAAAGCTTGCCTGAGACTGATGCTGATGAGGAGATGATAAAGCTGTGTGCTCTTATGGTGAAAGGGATCACAAAGATTGCATACAGGAAGTTCAGGAAGGGAAAGAAGTTTTCCAGGAAAGGCATAAGTTCTGATAAGAAGAATTTCAGAAGATCTGAAGGCAGAGGAGGAAAGTCTGACAGAGGAGATTACACCAATGTTAAATGCTATAACTGTGGTGAGAAAGGCCACATATCTCCTGATTGCAAGAAGGTAAAGGGTGACAAAGGCATGGCTCTTGTCACAAAGCAGAAAAGCTGGACAGACACCTCAGACTCTGAAAGTGAGGAAAACTATGCATTAATGGCAAATGCTGATAAAGAAAGTGTTGAGAGCAGTTCTGAAGATGCTGAAACAAAGGTACCTCAGACTACTTATGCTTTTCATACTAATGATATTAATGAGTTGAGAAGATATCTTAAAACCATGTTTGTTAGTTATAGAGATCAAACTTTAACATGTGAAAGATTAACTTCTGAAAACCTTGCATTTAAGAAAAGAAATGATTTCTTAGAAAAAGAGTTAGTCATGTTCCGTCAAACTCAGAAGGATAGAGATGATGCTTTTTATGTTAGGGATGAAGTGCTAAAAATAAATGAATCTCTAAAAACTGAGTTAGAAAAGGAAAGAGAGATTATCAGGACTTGGACTAACTCTGGCAAAACAACTCAAAATTTGCTAAGTAGTGGAAACTGGAAAGAGGGCTTAGGTTATGGAGAAAATAAGAATGATAAAGGAACTGAAGAAATTAAGTCTGTTGATAAGCAAAAGCCAAAGTTGAAACCTGTTAAGTTTGTAACTGTAAAGTCTGAAAATGAAAAATCAGAAGTTACAAAGAAATTAACTTCTGACAAACTAAAACAGGAAAAGACAGCTGAAGTGAACATAGGCTTAATGACAAAGAAGCAGCTTAAGCATAAGCTGAAAGATGTTAAGAATGCAAACAAGGTAAAATCACCTAGGAAAAATAGGAATGGAAAGGAAGGTGTGAATAAAAGCAATAATTATAAACCTGTTCCTGATGCTTCTAGGAAAACATGTCATAACTGTGGAAGTTCTAACCATCTGGCTTCTTTTTGCAGGAAGAATAAGAATATTAACTCCTTACCTTCAAAGTCAGGAGTTAAGAGTCAGTCTGTTAGATACAAACCACAAAATCCTTGTTTTCATTATGGTAGTTTATGGTATTCTATTTATACTTGTAAGGAATATCATAGCTTGTACTATGATTATTATCAAATAAAACCTTCTTTGAAGAAAGTTTCCATTGTTCCTTCTAGTGTAAATTCTGATTCAAAATCTGATAGTATAAGTTCTGATAAGAAAAATGTTAACATAAACTCTGATGCTAAATCCGCTGCAAATGTTAACAAACTTAGTAAGGCCAAAGGATCCAAGCAAGTCTGGGTCCTTAAAACTAATAATTAGTGGTCTTTGTGATTGCAGGGCAACAGGAAAAATATTCTAGTTCTGGACAGTGGATGTTCAGGACATATGACTGGAAATAAGGCCCTGCTATCTGACTTTGTGGAGAAAGCTAGCCCAAGTGTTTCTTATGGAGATGGCAACATTGGAAAAATATTGGGATATGGCAATATCAATCTTGGAAATGTCATAATTAAACAAGTAGCTCTGGTCTCAGGACTTAAACACATCCTACTGAGTATAAGTCAAATCTGTGACAGAGGTTATCATGTTGATTTCTTTGAAGAACACTGTGAAATTGTGAGTAAATCTAAAGGCAAAGTTGTTCTGAAAGGATACAGGCGTGGTAACATTTATGAAGCTAAGCTTTCAACAAGTACTGATGGTTCTGCAATCTGTCTGATGAGTAGAACATCAATTGAAGAAAGCTGGAATTGGCATAAGAAACTCTCTCATTTAAATTTCAACAATATAAATGAACTGGTCAAGAAAGATCTTGTGAGAGGATTGCCAAACACAGCATTTGCTCCTGATGGTCTTTGTGATTCATGTCAGAAAGCCAAACAAAGAAAATCTTCATTCAAGAGCAAGACTGAATCATCAATTCTTGAGCCTTATCATCTACTATATGTTGATCTATTTGGTCCAGTAAATGTCATGTCTATTGCAAAGAAGAAGTATGCGTTGGTCATAGTGGATGAGTTCACCAGATACACATGGGTGTATTTCTTGCATACAAAAAGTGAAACTGCATCAATCTTGATTGATCATGTCAAATATCTGGATAAAATGGTCAAAGATTCTGTGAAAGTTTTAAGGAGTAATAATGGCACTGAGTTCAAGAATTTGATAATGGAAGAGTTCTGCAAAAGCCATGGAATAAAGCAGGAATTTTCTGCTCCTGGAACTCCACAGCAAAATGGAGTTGTTGAAAGGAAGAATAGAACTCTTATTGAAGCTGCACGTACAATGCTTGAAGAAGCAAAGCTTCCAACCTATTTCTGGGCTGAAGCTGTGCAGACTGCTTATTTTACTCAAAATGCAACACTCATTAACAAGCATGGAAAAACACCATATGAGATGGTGAAGAAAAAGAAGCCAAATCTGAAATACTTTCATGTATTTGGATGCAAGTGTTTTGTTCTCAAGACTCATACTGAACATCTATCAAAGTTTGATCTAAAAGCTGATAAAGGAATCTTTGTTGGATATCCACTTTCCACAAAAGCCTTTAGAGTCTATAATTTGAGAACAAAAGTAGTCATGGAATCTATCAATGTCTCTTTTGATGACAAGAAGATTACTGGTCTTGAAGATTTCATTGACCATGATCAGCTGAGATTTGAAAATGAAGACTCAAATTCTGATACTGAAAATTCTGAAAGTCTAAATCCTGATACTGTAAACTCTGATGGAATAAACTCTGATGTTATTGAAACTGTGGTGACTACGCCAAGGGAAGATGCACCGATGCAGGGGAGCATACTCAAGATCCTACCACAGCTCAAGAAACATCAGAACATACATCTGGCTCTTTAAATTCTGATTCGTCAAGTTCTGATTAGCCAAGTTCTGATAGTGCTGAAAATTTAAATACTGAAGACTCCAACTCAGAGAGCATAATTTCAGGGGGAGCATCAGAAAATGAAAATGAAGATAGCATGGATCATGGGGGAGCATCCAGTTCTAGAGAAAACCTTCCATCTGCAAGGAAGTGGACAAAATCACATACACCTGATTTGATAATTGGAAATCCAGATGCAGGTGTCAGAACTAGAACAGGTACTTCAAATGAATGTCTTTATAATTCTTTTCTCTCTCAGACTGAGCCAAAGAAAGTGGAAGAAGTTCTTCAAGATGCTGATTGGGTGCAAGCAATGCAGGAAGAGTTGAATGAATTTGAAAGAAACAAAGTCTGGACCCTAGTGCCAAGACCAAAGAATAGATCTGTTGTTGGTACAAAGTGGGTATTCAGAAACAAAACTGACAGTGATGGCATAATTACAAGGAATAAGGCAAGGCTGGTTGCAAAAGGATATTCTCAACAGGAGGGAATTGATTATGATGAAACATTTGCACCAGTTGCTAGGTTGGAAGCCATAAGGATATTCTTGGCTTATGTTGCTCACAAAAAGTTTACTGTCTTTCAAATGGATGTGAAAAGTGCTTTTCTCAATGGAGAATTGGAGGAGGAAGTATATGTTGAACAACCTCCATGTTTTGTAGATACCAAACATCCAGATTATGTCTACAGGCTTGATAAAGCACTTTATGGACTTAAGCAAGCTCTTAGAGCATGGTATGAGACTTTAGCTCAGTTTCTTCTGGAAAGTGGATTCAACAGAGGGACAATAGACAAAACTCTATTCTACCTCAACCATGGAAAGGACTTACTTCTGGTCCAGATTTATGTTGATGATATCATTTTTGGATCTACAAATGACAAACTTTGCAAAAAGTTTGCCAAACTAATGCAGTCAAGATATCAGATGAGTATGATGGGGGAACTTAGCTATTTTCTGGGCCTTCAAGTCAAGCAGAATGAGGAAGGCACTTTTATTTGTCAAACCAAGTACACCAGAAACTTTCTGAAGAAATTTCGAATGCAAGATTGTTCAAGTGCATCCACTCCAATGGCCACTACAACAAAACTGGATAAGGATACTGGTAAATCAGTAGATATTACTGACTACAGAGGTATGATTGGCTCTCTACTCTATCTAACTGCTAGTAGACCTGATATCATGTATGCTACCTGTCTTTGTGCAAGATTTCAAGCAGATCCAAGAGAACCTCACTTAACAGCTGTAAAAAGAATCTTTAAATATCTTAAAGGAACAGCTGCTCTGGGATTATGGTATCCTAGAGAATCAGATTTTAAACTAATAGGTTACTCAGATGCAGATTTTGCAGGTTGCAAAATTGGTTTCTTGGTACAGTAAGAAACAAAAGTCAATTTCCACATCAACTGCAGAAGTAGAGTATATTGCTGCAGGAAGCTGTTGTGCACAGATTCTTTGGATGAAGAATCAGTTACTGGATTATGGGTTAACATATTTCAAAATCCCTATTTACTGTGATAATCAAAGTGCTATTGCTATGACAGGTAATCCAGTTCAACACTCTATGACAAAGCACATCAGCATCAGGTACCATTTCATCTGGGAACATGTGGATGAAGGTACAGTGGAATTGCATTTTGTTCCCACAGATCAACAACTAGCAGATATCTTTACAAAATCACTGTGTGAAGCTACTTTTACAAGATTGGTAAATGAACTTGGAATGGTTTCAGGTTCTTTCTCTAAATCTGCTTAGTCTTGTTCTGTGTAATCAGACTTTATGCTCAGTATTTACAGAATTAATCTCATTGTGTATTCTGTGCTTAATTGATAAATGTCTTTAAGTACTGACTGTTGTCTGATATATGTTTCTAAACTCTAATAAGTGATATGTCTGTTCCAGTACCTATTCAATCCTATGAGGATAACTGTGCTAGATACTGACCTAGTAGTCTTCAATAAACAAATGATTCCATGTAAGAAGTAATTATTTCAGTGGAAATCTTATGACACTAGCAAATTCTGATAATTGAGCTTAGTTAAGTTTACTTGGTATATCTTATTACTAAGTCACAAATTAGAATAATGCTACTCATCTGTTAAGTTCTGATACTAGTAAAACTGCTGAATGTACTAAGTGCTGATAAACCTCACTTATCAAAAGAAAAAGCAAAAAGATCAAAGAATAAAATCAGGTACTCCTTTGAGATCTAGAGTAAAAATGTGGAAGGGACGACCCAAGTGCATTGCTGGTATTAAGTAAATATGCATTAGAAAAGCAACATATTTTCTTGGTGACTTTTCACACTCTATGATTACTGGAGAAATACTCTGATAATGGAATAAATTCTGATAAGCAGTCGTGACTCACTTACACTGAGAAGCCACTGTAAAATAGAATTTCAAAAGATGCAAAAAATTAGCACAAAACAGTTGAGGTGGACTCAAACATGAACTCATTCATCAGTAGGTTTCAGGACAATGACAGCTCTTTAGCAAAATTTTAGTTATGCCTTATTTCTAAGATGTATTGAAGTAACTCAGACTTTACTCTTTGTCTGTTATTTAGCTTAATGCACACACTAATCACTCCATATGAATGATGAAAATTACTGTGGTGGTCTATGTTATTTTAGATAAACAGTCACTGTGTCACTTTGCACAAATTCTGAGGACAAGTTCTAGTTACACGTTCTAATGATTAAGTTCTGAAGTCTATAACTCAGAACTTGTATGAGGATTTACTAAGATGGGCATTCCTTTTTCGAGTTAAGAAATTATGTTCTGATGACTGTTAAGTTCTGGTATAGGTCTAAGTTCTGATTTCTCAGTCTAATCCTTTACTTGGCTTATCTGTGAATAAAATTTGATAACAGTCTTAGTTCAAACTAGAATATGTTGAAGTGGAAGATTAATAGTCATTATGGTTAGGGTTAATGGTATTTGTACCTGCACAGTCCAATGTTACTTGTTTCTTGTGTGCTTTAAACCATGTTTCCTCTTTCCAATGAATGTTATTCTTTTTCAAAGTCTAGGGAGACGAGGTAGAATTAATTCTACCTGTCAGCATTCAATTTCTTTGCGTCTCCTGGCATTCTCTTGCCTATATAAGCAACCACTTCACATCTGCCTTCCCATCACACTTTTATCACAAACTCACTCTCGTTATTCATTTATCATCACAAATGGCTGAATTTGGCTGGTTCTACAATTATGGTGATGAGACTGTTCATATCTTTTTGAATGGAATTCCAACTCCATACCCTATCACCAATATTCCTCACAATCTCTGGATCCAATTTCCAGAGGTTATCAAACGTGATCTGGCGGCCGTTCGAAGAGAACTTCATCTTCATCGTCTCCGCCAGCAAGAGCGAATCATCTGACTCGCCATTCTGTTTGTCGAGAGTAGGAAGAAGAAGAAATGATTTAATCTTGTCTTCTTCCTAGTTTTTCTTCATCATCAGCTTTGTCAGGCTTCTTAGCTAGGACTAAGGCTATTGATGTTAGGTTTAGAAGCTTAGGGAAAAATCTTGTATAAGTATTGATGTAATTTCCATTTCATAAATGTATTGTCTTGATATATTAATGAAAGTTGTTTTTACTTCAAGATTTTGTCTCTGAGTTATTGTATCTTGTGTTGATAAATCCTGATTGATATTCTGATGACCATAAAAATTTTGTTTTATATTAAGTTCTGATTCGTTTTCAGCACTTACTTATCTAATTTATCTTGGTCATTTTCATGTGCTGTATTTTCAGAATATTAATGATGCAGTGAAAAATAAATTAATCAGTGATAACGGTTTAAATTTTGAATTAAAATTGTTTCTCTTGATAAATGGAATGGTTTTTCCTTGAAACTAGGCAAATGGATAAGTAATGATTCCTGTTTTCTCGAGCCCAGTAACTGTCCGTTATTACTGCATGTCTGACAGGTGTCCAACGGTAACATTTTTGTTTAGAGTATAAGTACAACAGAGAGAGGATTTCTTAAATCTTTTATTTTCTTCATATTTTATCTCTCTCCTTACTTTTACTCTCTTTCTCTTTATTTCTCACGTTGGTTTTTCATATAGACATTATATCAAACACCTAACAGGCATACTTGAATCTCCTTTTTTTTACATGGCACCAAAGGATTTAATCATTGATGGAGCTAAGTTTGTCCCCAACAACTATGCTGCAGTTCTTGATCACACTGAAGCTCCATCTGAATTGCACTTTGTGCAAGATCTTCTTGCACAGAGTGAAGTTGGGTATGCATTAACACAGCCTGAATTCTTTTCAAGCCAACAAGTTCTAAGGTTTTGGAGGACTGGACTTTTTGATGATGGTGGTCAACGTGGAACTCCCAGTATTATCTTCCAAGTGGGTGATTCATCCTTTGTAGTCACTCCTGGTACAGTACGCAGGGCTTTACATCTTCCAGAAGATTGTACTTTCTCAATTCCAGAGGACTCAGCCCTTCGGGAGTTAATGACTGGATTGGGATATGAAAAGAGTCTGACGAAACTTGGACAGTTGAAACGGGCTAATATCAGAAGAGAATGGAGTTTCTTCTTTGATTGCATCACCAAAGCTTTTGGGAACAAATGTTCGAATTTTGATGCTATTCCAATTATGAGTCAGCACATCGGGTATGCAATTATTAATCAAACTCATTTTGATTTTGCAACTGCTATAATTGGTTTTATTGGGGATAGGATGACAGAGGATCGAGATGTTGTTTATTTTGCTAGATTCTGTCAACTTATTTACACTTATTGTACTGATGAACCTCATTTAGTCAGTACCCAAACCCCACCTTTTAAGGTTGCAAAATGATACTTTAATGACCTGGTAAATGCTGATACTAAGAAAAATGTGGTTAGACCATTACAGATTCCTCAGTCTGTCAAACAGATCTTAGTAAATGCTGATCCTAATACTTATAGATCTGTTTACTCTGATGTCCAACCAACTCCAAACACCCAAAATCCTAGCAACCTCAGTACCTACCTCTCATTCTACTCAACCTACCCTCAGAACATATCTCAAATCCTATCTCTCCACTTCACAGACTGGTCAACCTTCATCTTCAGCACCTACTATGAAATCTTCATCTTCCAAGCCAAAGAGGACAAAGAATATTCCTCAAACACCTCAAAAGAGAAGGAGGATTGCATTGAGAGATGAATCTGATTCTGAGGAACCAGTTCCTGCTTGAGAACCTGTTGTAACTGAAGCTGAGAAAGAGATTTCTCAGAAGGATTCTGAAATTGGGGGTTCTAGGCTTCTCAAGAGGCTTAGACGAATGACTGTTCCTGAAACTCCCAAGGAATCTAAATCAACAAGGAAAGTACAAGAAACAGAGGGCAAAAAGGCCAGTTTCAGATGATGAAGAGGAAGCAGCTCAGGAAGGGGATCAGGAATCTTTGATCTCATAAGACAAGGAATTTGCTCCAGTCACTTCTTCTCCATCAACTCCATCTCAGGAAGCTGTATCTGACAAGGCTAACTCACCATCTGTGTCTCTTGTTGATCCAGGCACAAGTGCTGATATTGATGTTCAACACTTGGTTGTGTCTGAAGTATTTCTCTTAGAAGCTCCAACAGCAAATAATCCTTCCACAACACTTGTTACTGATGCTGTTCAAACTCCAGAGTTATCAACAACACCTTCTCTGCATCAAGATGCTGATGATCAGACTTTAGGTGAGCATCAGGATATGGCTGTTGATCAAAACTTAGTATCAGATCAGCAATTAGAGGATGCTGAAGCCTCCATTGCTACTCACACTGTTGTCTTATCCGACGATACTGATTCTTTAAGTTCTGATGCTGCAAATGCTGGAGATACTGGTGATGCTGCTCCAACTGTAGATGCTGATGAAGCAGGTCCTTCAGGACATACTCCTCAACAGACTCTTCTTAAGTCTGAACTGGTAACGAAGTTTGTTACAGGGGAAGCACCAGTACCTTGGAGTGAAACTCCTGCAGGTCAGGAGTGGACTAAGGAATGGAACTCAGTTTCATGTGTTCCAACTGCAATACATCTTGCTGAGCACTTGACTAAAGCTGATGAAATCTTAAATTCTAATGATTTAAAAACCCAGCTTAGGGTCACTGCATTGAGTACTAAACATCTACAAGGTCTTCATTCAACTACTCATGCAGAGCTACACAAGATTCAGGAGAACTTTATCAAACAAGAACAAGTTTGGAAAATTGATAAGAAAAAGTTCTTTCAACCTACCATTGACAGGATTGCTTATATTGAGAAGACTCAAGATCATCAACAAGCTCAGATTGATGAAATTCTGATAAATCAAGCTTCTCAGCAATTGCAACTTACTGAAATCCAATCCTCAGTGGAATTACTTATCTCTCTTCTACTACCTGCTGATGTCAAAAAGGGGGAGAAAGTGATTAAGTCCAAATGCAAGACTGACAAGATACTGACAGGAAAGGATAATGAAAAAGATGATCAAGGAAGCTCTGGAATGGGTAGAGGTCATAGTCAAGGTAGAGGATTCACATCAAGACAAGCCAGTCACAGGACAAGTTATGATACTGGGAAAAGAATAAGTTCTGCTGCTGGTAAAAAGTTAAGTTCTGATGAACTTTTAGATCTTGATGAGGAAATGTCAAGACGGTTATTTCTTCAAAATCCAGGAATGGACTTGGAAAGTTTAAAGGAAGAAGAAGCCATACTTAAATCAGAGAAAGTCACATCCAAATCTGAAGCTTCTGGTAAAAAGTCACTTCCAAAACTCAAAGGCATTGTGATCAAAGAAAGGACACATACTGAAGCAACATTGGCTAGATCACAACCACAGATAGATCCAAGATCCAAGGGTAAAGAAAAGGTTGGTGAACCTATCAAGGTTTATGTACCTCCTGAGGAAGAAGAAATTACTGATGAAAAGGATGATCTTGCTCTGACTTCAAGAAAAGTTCTTAAAACAACCTCTGACATGGTTCAAGTTGTTCAGAGTCAAGAAATTGTAAGTTCTGATATTCAAAAGAAGCTAGTAACCTCTGACAGAGCTCAAGTTAACTTGATATCAGAAAATAGATCAAAGACACTCCTACCAGGATTCACTAAAGCAAAACATACTCAATCTTTGAAGACTACTGCAAGTGGTTTTGAAGCAAGAGTAGTTACTGGAAAGGAAGCTAGAGATAAAACTGGATTGGGAAGTGCTGATGAAAGAAGAGTACACAACACTACCAAAGATCCAACTTCCTTGAGTGAACCAGGTATTGGAGCAACTCCTGAGAGATTGAATCAACTGGAATCTGTATAGATGGTTTACCATACCTACTTGAAAGAATACATCATGTTGTATTTCATGACAGATGGTAGGGTTTATCATATAAGACAAAATGCCATTTCATTGAAGTATTTTGAAGAATTGGAGCATGTACTATTCTTACTTCAAGTGGATGACAGAATAACAGAGACTGCTGCTAAACTACTTAAAAGAACAGATTCAGAGACAGAAAAGGATTTATTCTGTTAAGTCTGACAGCATATATGTTCCAAAGTACAGAGATCACAATGGTGATATTGTTGATATGAAGCCTAATACTGCACAGATCAGAACATATCTTGGTATTAAGGGACTTGAATTCAATCTAGAGTCTGACAAAGCTTATGTGATAAGACTAGATCAGGAGTTCAGAAAAGCAAAGATCAATGATCTCAGAGCTGCAATCTTTCAAACTGGTGAAGATACTGCAGAGCTTAAAGATGTCAAAAGGAGAATGATTGATGAACTCAGATATGCTGAGAAATGTTTGTTGAAGAACTATCTCAGAACAACTCCTGACATCAGAGAGATCAGAAAATGATGAAGCCAAGTCGAAGATCTACAACTGCTTAAATTCTGATATTTATACAGACTGAAGTTGTTATCAGAAGTTGAAATTGGTAAAAGCTTTAAGGACTGTAAGTTGTAGTTATCTAGTCTAATTCTCAGGCATTTGTACTTAATGTTTTTGACATCATCAAATATCTGTTAAACTTGTATATTATGTTAATTTACAAGTTGGGGGAGATTGTTAGATATATTTGATAATGTCATGGCTAATATGTTTTATGTTTAGATTTCAGATCTTACTTGAACAGGATAAATCAGTACTTAACTGTTGATCAAGTACTTATACTGAAAGTCAGGACTTAAGGGATATCAGTACTTATGATATCAGGAGATAATCATCAGAAGATAGATATCAGAACTTAAGTGCTGAAGGACGTTCAGATAAGGATAGTAGCTGATTAAAGGAAATAAGATCGAGATAAACATAAGAAGAGATATGCATGAAGAAGGAGTTCTATGAAGAATAGAATACTTGGAAGAAAAGATATCTGATTGATATATTTTAGGAAGCAGAATTATATTCCATATCAATTAGCGATTATCTTGTAACTGTGTAGTATATAAACACAGACATAGGGTTTACACTATAAGTGTTATCATTATTAGAGAAGATTATTCATTGTAACCCTAGCAGCTCTCGTGATATTTGTTCATCACTGAGAGGTAACAGTTCCATACTGTAACAGAGTTTATTGTTTCAATAAAGTTTGTTTTCTGTTACTTAAGTTCTTAAAGTTCGATTTGAGTGTACTATACACTGTATTCACCCCCTCTACAGTGTGTGTGTGACCTAACAGAGACCCCTCCAAATTCCTACATCTATCAAACAGTTTTTGGTAAACTCTGACCCAAACACCTACACCTTCATATATACTGATGTACAACCAACCCAACCTCCATCAGCACCTACTCAACCAACTCAACCCTCCATCAGGATATATTTCAAACCAACATAATCATCTTAACCTCAACCATCAGCACATACCATCAGACTTTCATCTTCCAGGCCAAAAAGGGATCAATCTGTTCCTAAATATCCAATAAAGAGAAGAAGGATCCTTCTAAGGGATGAGTCTGATGATGAGGAGGAAGCACAGGTTCATGCATCAGAACCTGTGACAGTTGAAGCTGAAACTGTGGATTCACAGAAAGCAACTGCAGCTGAAGGTTCTGATACCTTTAAGAGAAAGAGAACTGTAAACTCTGATGATAAAACAACTCCTTCATTTGCAAAGAGATTAAAGAAAATGAGGGCTAAGAGGCATTTGGTTAAGCTTCCATCAGGGAATACTGAAGAAGCTGAGGAAAGGGATCAAGAATCTCTGATCTCAAATCCAATTGTGATTGAATCTCTACCACCTCCAGCTACAGCCCAAGTCACTATTCCTGATACAGGGGTTACACCTCCAGTCTCTCCTCTTCATGAAGATACTACAGTTGAAGATTCAGGCTTAAGTCCTAAAATTGACATCAACGGGCTGCACACTCCTACAATTCTATATTTGGAAGCTCCTACAACAGCTCAGACATCTCCAACTCATTTTCCAATTTTAAATGCTGATGCTGAGATACCATCTACTCCAACAACACCTATTCTGGAGATAAATTATGATGCTCAAAATCCAGATGAAGTCATTCCTGAATCTCCAGTTGCTTCACACACTCTAGTGTTGTCAGAACATACTGAGTCTTCTTCAAGTTCTGATGACAGTTTTTTTGTACAAACTCCAGCTCCTGTACTTGGAAAGGAGGAATTGGTCAAGAAATTTGTTGAACAGGATACTCCTATACCTCGGGATGAAACTCATAGAGGAGTAGAGTGGACCAAGAAGTGGAATGATTCTGATTTCATTCCAAGTTCTAAAGTTCTGACAGAGCACATTGCTAAAGCTGATGAGCTTGTGATAAATTTTGATATAAAAACACAACTCAAGATCACTGCTCTATCTACCAAGAACCTTCAAGGTATTCACTCTCAAACTCAGGTAAAGGCTGATACACTACAAGAATCATTTAACAAGCTAGATATGCAAATCAAGCTTGACAAGACAAGGATTATGTTGTGAATATGTTGTGCACTTGATGAGTACCTAAACAAAACATCTAAGTAGATTTTACTTAGTGAAATAATGTAGCACTCGATGGATAAGAATTATAGTCCCGACGGATAACTCATTTTAGTCCCGACGGATGAGTAACTTATTATCCATCGAGTTGAGTAGCTTATGTAATAATGAGTTTGTAGCACAATGTTGTATACACCTTTGTATAGAATCTGTAGTAGTATATAAGTCATGTTGACTTTAACTAGATATGCAGAATAGGTTGATTAACTGTACATAAGCAATGTCTTGTAATTCTGTATAAGTGAAATGAAGTCAAGTGCCAAAATAGCTATCAACGGATGCTTAACAAAGCTTCGACGGATGATCAAGTAAGTCATCGACGGATGATCTGAAAGTCGACGGATGATAATATCAAGATTCAAACATCAGTTGAACAGTGAAAGCTGACACACAACCGTCGAGATGGATACAAACACACTGTGGAAGCCCATTAACTGGGTAATAGAGGACGAAAAGCAGCAAAGATCAAGACTGTTAAATTTTATATTTATTCAGTTCTTTTGACTTTGTAATCTTGGTAATATATAAACCAAGAGAGTAGCAAATAGAAAAACAACTAAGAGAGCTAAGAAACAAATACAGAGAAATCTTTGTAAGCACTATCTTTAGCATTTCCTGTGTTCTTAGTAGTTCTATTTTGTATAAGCAGCTGTGAGCATTTCTACACACAGAGTTCTCTCGATATATTAAATATATCTCTGGTGGAATTGTTTAAATCCACCAGAAAGTTTTAAAGACTCTTTTTTTTAATTACTCTTATTTTGATTCATTGAAGTTTATATTCCGCATTGTGCTAATCAAAACAAATATATCTATAATCGAGTTGAACATTTTTATCTTAAAGAAAAAGTTCAAGAATTCCATTCAACCCCCCTTCTGTAATTCTTGCTATATTGTTAAGGGACTAACAATTGGTATCAGAGCAAGCTCTTAATCTACAAAGAGTTTAAAGATCAAAACAATTATAGATCAAAAACAATTCAGCAAGATGAACAAGAAAGATGTTGGAGTCAAGATTCCTTTTCTTGATAAAGATAATTACCATCATTGGAAGGTAAAGATGCATCTTCATATGCTTTCTCAAGATGAGGCCTATGTGGACTGCATAGAAAGAGGCCCTCATGTTCTAATAAGAGCTGCAACAGGAAATGAACCATCAGTTCTAAAGCAAAGGCATGAATGGTCTGATCCTGATCTTGAACAAGTCAGGAAAGATAAAAAGGCCATGAACATTCTGTTCAATGGTGTTGATGCAGATATGTTTGATAACATCATCAACTGCAAGACTGCCAAGGAAGTTTGGGACACAATACAGATAATCTGTGATGGTACTGAGCAAGTAAGAGAAAATAAAATACAGCTCCTGATTCAGCAATATGAGCATTTTCACAATGAAGAAAGTGAGTCACTCACTGACATTTTTAGTAGATTCCAAAAGCTACTAAATGCTCTTAAATTGCATGGAAGAGTCTATCAGGCTAAAGACTCCAATCTGAAATTTCTCAGATCTCTTCCAAAGGAATAGAAACCAATGACAGTCTCATTGAGAAACTCACAAGATTATAAGGAGTTTACTATGGAGAGACTGTATGGCATTCTGAAGACCTATGAGCTTGAAATAGAGCAGGATGAAAGAATGGAGAGAGGAAAGAAGAAAGGAGGATCCATTGCACTAGTGGCTGAACTGGAAAAGGAGAAGGAAGTGAAGATGGAAGCTGTGGAATCAACTTCAAAGGCCTGTGAAAGCAAGGGTAAAGGGATAGCTGCAGAAAGTGAAGATTCTTTGAGTCAAGATGACATGGAGGACATTGATGAGCACCTAGCATTCCTTTCAAGAAGATTTCCCAAGCTCAAGTTCAAGAAGAACTTTGGAGCTGCCAAGCCAAATAGAAACATGGTGGATAAATCAAAATTCAAGTGTTTCAAATGTGGCTTGGCAGGGCATTTTGCAAATGAGTGTAGAAAGTCAGATTCCAGTAAGAAAAGATTTGAGTCTGTGGATTATAAGCAAAAATATTTTGATTTACTCAAACAGAAGGAAAGGGCTTTTATTACATAAGAGAATGACTGGGCAGCTGATGGTTTGGATGAAGATGAGGATGTCAGCTATATCAATCTAGCCCTTATGGCCAAGTCGGATGAAACAGAGACAAGTTCCTCAAGCAATCAGGTAATTACTACAAACCTTGCACATTTATCTAAAGCTGAGTGTAATGATGCAATAAATGACATGTCTACAGAATTGTATCATTTGCGTGTTACACTTAAGTCCCTCACTAAAGAAAATGCTAAAATCAAAGAAAACAACTTGTTTTTGAGTGAGAGGAATAATGTGCTTGAGTCTCAGTTTGTTGAGTTTGAGAAACTAAAAATTGAGTGTAGAATTGCTAAGGAGGAATTAACTGAGTCCTTGAAAAAGGAAGAAATTTTAAAGAAGCAGCTCGATCGTGAACAGGAGGTGATTAGAGCATGGAAAACATCCAGAGATGTTCATGCTCAAATCACCAAGGTTCAAGGAATTGAGTCCTTTTGTGATGAAGCCTGGAAAAAAAATAAGGAGAAACTAGAACCTATCTTGGTAGATGGATTGCTGACAGATGTAGACTTGACGGATGATGAGGACTATCCGTCGGATAATAAAATGTGTTATCCGTCGAATGATAAAAATCCTCATCTGTCGGCTGTGAGCAAACCCATTAGCAAAGCCAAATTAACCAAGCTAAATGAAAAGTATGGGTCTGTTTCCAAGAACTTTGTTTCAGGGGAGTCAAGTCAAGCCAAGAAAGGGAAGAAGGCTAATGTTGGTCACATGACTGTCAAACAGTTGAGTGACAGACCTGAGAAGATAGAGGTAAAAACAGAGACTAAAAGGAAAAACAATAGGAATGGTAAAGTAGGGATTAACAAACATAATAACTACACACCTGCAAATATGCTCCTAGAAAAATCTGTGTCAAATGTGGTAGTGTAAATCATTTGTCTGTTAATTGCAAGTCTTCCATGCCTACTCCCATGTCTGTTCAGTCTCAATTCTCTAACATGAATGCCATGCCTCCTATGCCTGTTAATGCTATGCATACACAGAACATGAATGCACAGTTTGCTAATATGCCATTTGCACCTAATCCATATTATGCTGCATACAATATGCCTCAAATGCCATTTAGCATGCCTTACTGGAATAACATGTTTGCACCAAGCATGCCATTTCCTGTTAGCCATAACATGCATAATAATTCTGTTGCATCTAGTGGTTTCAAAGGCCCAACCCAAATGACTAAGGAAGAATCTGAAATTTCTAAGTCAAATGAGTTAAGACCTAAGAAACAGAAGAAGAAAGCTAACAAGGCAGGACCCAAGGAAACTTGGGTACCAAAATCAACTTGATTTGATTTTGATGTGTGCAGGGAAACAGAAGGAATCTTTGGTACTTGGATAGTGGTTGTTCAAGACACATGACTGGTGATTCTACCCTGCTCACAGAGTTTGAAGAGAGAGCTGGCCCAAGTATCACTTTTGGAGATGACAGCAAAGGTTATACTATGGGATATGGCTTGATTTCAAAGGACAATGTCATCATTGAAGAAGTTGCCTTAGTGGATGGTCTCAAACACAATCTGTTGAGTATCAGCCAGCTTTGTGATAAAGGCAACTCAGTAACCTTCAACAAAGAAACCTGTGTTGTGATTAATAATCAAAACAACAAAATGGTTCTCACTGGTGTGAGAAGAGGAAATGTGTATCTAGCTGACTTCAACTCAACTAAAGCAGAATCTGTAACTTGTCTTCTCAGTAAAGCAAGTCAAGATAAAAGTTGGCTATGGCACAAAAACCTATCCCATTTGAACTTCAAGACCATGAATGAGCTAGTAAAGAAAGAGCTGGTTAGAGGCATTCCTCTGGTGGAGTTTACAAAGGATGGACTATGTGATGCCTGCCAAAAAGGGAAGCAAATTAAAGCATCATTCAAGAAGAAACTTGATTCAGCAATTGAAGAACCTCTGCAACTGCTTCACATGGATTTGTTTGGACCTGTCAATGTATTATCAATCTCAAAGAAAAGATTTTGCCTAGTAATTGTAGATGATTTCTCAAAGTTTTCTTGGACCTATTTCCTAAAGTCCAAAGATGAAGCTAGTAAAATCATCATCAATCACATAAGGCAAGTTAACAATCATCCTGATTTCAAAGTTAGAAGAATCAGGAGTGACAATGGAACTGAGTTCAAGAACTATGTCATGAGAGCATTCTGTGAGGAAAATGGGATCCTGTATGAGTTTTCAGCAGCAAGGACTCCACAACAGAATGGAGTAGTGGAAAGAAAGAATAGATCTCTTATTGAAGCTGCAAGGACAATGCTTGAAGAATCAAAATTACCAACATATTTCTGGGCTGAAGCTGTCAACACTGCATGCTACACTCAGAACATCTCTCTGATCAATCAAGCGAAATGCAAGACACCTTATCAATTGTTCAAGAACAAGAAGCCAACTCTGAACTTTCTTCATGTCTTTGGCTGTAAATGCTATATTCTGAGAAATCAAACTGATCAAAATGGGAAGTTTGATGCTAAAGCAGATGAAGGAATTTTTGTTGGATATGCTGTTGGTAAAGCATATAGAGTTTACAATCTAAGAACCAACATTGTTGTTGAATCTATACATGTTGTGTTTGATGATAAAAAGATTGAAGGACTAAAAGATGGAGATTACCATGAGAGCCTCAAATTCGACAATGTTGAGATGGTCAGTGATGAAAGTGATGATGAGAGTGATCAAGAAACAGTGTCTAAGGATAATGCAGATAAATTTACTACTAATGAAGCATAAAACTCAACATCTGTCGAGTTACATAATGCTTCATCCGTCGGAAGGCAATCTGTATTATCCGTCGAAAGACAACCTGCCTCATCCGTCGGTACTCAAAATGTTGGATTTTTAACGCAGCGGGGGCATGGCAAAACACTTTTACACATACAAAATCCAAATAAAAGCATACAGATCATGAATAAAAATTCGAGGGATCGAATCTAACCTTTTAAAATAATTCGGAGACAACGATCAGAGATCCTTAGCAGTTGCTCCTCAAGTGTAAAGCACTCCACCGGTATCCACCAAGAAAACGATGTTAAGGAGGAAGAAGGATGTGGAGAGAATTGGGTTTTCCAAACTTTTTGGGTTTTCGGGTTCGATGCGGGTTAGAATAAAATTAGGGTATATAATAGTGTATTTATAGGCAAAATTTTCAGCTGAAATTTTCCCATAAATAATATTATTATTATCCCATTTATTATTCTCATTAATAATTAAAACACCTTTTATTTATTAATCCTTTTTCTAAACACTTTAGAAATAATTCTCTCTCTTGATTTAATTTCCAAAAATTAAATCCTTAATTAATAATATTAAGAACTTTTCTTAATTAATTTATAATTAATTAAATCTCATTTAATCAATTATTAAATTTGACAATTAATTATTTATTTATTTCATAAATAAATAATTATTAGCCATTATTAATTAATTCCTCCACCATTAAATCATTCTCTTTTTATGGTGTGACCCTGTAGGTTCAATATTAAGCCGGTAGTAGAAATAAATAATAATAAAACTATTTTATCATTATTTATATAAATTCTCTAATTTATTAAATATGATTAATTAATTAATCATATTTATTCTACATCGTGAGTGATGCTTCTCAACATATCGCGACTATCCGGATAATATGAATTCACTGCTTAGAATACCAAGAACCTGTCAGTGAATAGTTACCGTACAATAAACTCCTTCTACCCTACAATGTTTCGATTAAATACAAGGCATGGATCTCGTGTCAAGCCTATCTAATTCAATCACTTTGCTTACCATTTACTATGCGTAGTTCTATGCAAATTAGAAACTCCTTTCTAATTTCATTTACTCTGGCCAGAGTTTCCTGAACTAGCATAAGTGGATCAGCCTTGAACATTCGCTTCCTTCACTGGAAGGGGTAGATCCTTTATTGATCATACACTATCTTCGTGTACAAATTCCTATACCCAGAAGAGCCCTAATAATTGTCCCTGGAGACTAAGAACTAAACCAAAGCATAGTTCAGTGTACACAAGATGACTATGATGACCTCAAGTCTAAGGATACTTGTACAACTATCACTATGTGAACAACTGTTGACACGTGAGTGAACTCCATCAGTTGTTCAGCTGTGCGAGTCATGTTCAGTGAACTTATTCTATAATAAGCACCTACATACTAGCTATAGTGTCACCACACAAATGTCTATGAGAACAGACATCCTTCATAATGAAGCAAGCATAGTATGTACCGATCTTTTTCATCGATTTTGTCCGGATCCTCCTTTTCTTCCGAAAAAAGGGAAGGTTGCGGATTATTAATTACCAGTTAGTAATCCTATGACCAGGAACTATTTAAGTTTAGAGTTATCATCTTTTTAGGTCTCACTATTATGATCTCATCATAATCCATAAAAAGCTTTACTCTAAACTATGGTATATCTTATTTAAACACTTAAATAGATAGAGCCCGTAATAAAAACAAAACAAGTCTTTTATTAATATCAATGAAATCAAAACAGATTACATAAAAGTTATTCCTAAATCCTAATACATGATTGGACTTAGGACATATTCCTTTCAATCTCCCACTTGTACTAAAGCCAATCACTCTGGTATCTAATACCCATCTTGTCTTCATGACGATCAAAGTGACTTTCATAAAGTAGCTTTGTGAGTGGGTCTGCTATGTTGTTATGTGTGTCAATTCTATTTCAATATAATACAAGAAATGTTACCGCGCTCCCACTGACCCTTTTGTAGACGCATGGTTCATCTACGTTTTTTTTTGATAAAATCAAACTCTTTGATTGTCTCATCAAAACGAATGTTCCATCTTTCGAGAAGCTTGCTTTAAACCACATATGGTTCGTAGCAGCTTACACACTAGGTTTTCATTTCCCTTGGAAAGAAAACCATCTGGCCATCTACCAGATTTCATAGTCGTAGTAAGCAGCATTCGCTAGCAAAATCCGAACTGATTTTAACAGGGCTACAGGTAAAAAGTTTCATCAAAGTCAATCCATTGCCTTTGTTTGAATCCTTTTGCCACAAGCCTGGCCTTATAGGTCTCCACCTGGCCATCTGCTATAATCTATCTTTTGTATACCGTATACATAGATTCCATTTCGGATTTCATGGCACTATGCCATTTCTCTGAGTCAACACTACTCATAGCCTCATTATAGGTCACAGGGTCGTCATCATCAATGATCGACAACTCATTGTCATTCTCAATGACAAGGCCATATTACCTCTCAAGTTGGCGAGACACTCTCCCTGATCTATGAATGGGCTGTTCCACAAAAGGTTGTTCAGTCAGAACAGGTGTTTCCACTTGAGCCGTAGTAGTTTGTGCTTCTTGAACTTCATCAAGTTCAATTTTGCTCCCACTGTTTCCTTCAAGGATAAACTCCTTTTCCAAGAAGGTAGCATGTCTGGAGACAAACACCTGATGATCGGTGTAAAAGTAATACCCTAAAGTCTCTTTAGGATATCCCATAAAACTACATTTTACGGATCGATATTCCAGCTTATCTGGGTCAACTTACTTCACATAAGCTGGACATCCCCAAATCTTAACGTGTTTAAGACTCGGTTTCCTTTCTTTCCATATCTCATACGAAGTTTGAGGAACAGATTTTGGAAGGCACCATATTCAGTAAATATGCTGAGGTTTCCAATGCATAACCCCATAGGAATACTGGAAGATTTGCATAGCTCATCATAGACCGAACTATGTCTAACAAAGTTCGATTTCTCCTTTCAGATACCAATCTGGAGGAGTCCACTGGGAGACTATACCATTTACTTTGAGATAATCCAGAAACACTCCATTAAAGTATTCACCACCTCGATCTGATCGAAGAGTTATAATACTATGTTTGGTTGTTTCTCCACTTCATACTTATATTCTTTGAACTTTTCAAAGGCCTCAGACTTGTGTTTCATCAAACACATTATCCGAATCCAGATCTATCATCTATGAAAGTAATGAAGTATGAAAATCCACCCATGGCTTGCTTAGACATTGGTCCATATACATATGTGTGTACCATTCCTAGCAAATTTGCAGCCCTCTCTCCATGTCCACTAAATGGAGACTGCAGTGCCACAACGAAGTGAGATTTTCATCATCCCTTTTCTTTTATTAGTTTGTTCAATCTGAAGTAAATTATGTCACATATATACAGACCATTATTTAAAGTACCACGTCCATAAAGAATATTATCTCTAAGAATAGAACATTCATTATTCTCAATAATAAATGAAAAATCCACCCAAGTCTAACATGAGAATAGAAATAATATTCCTCACAATCGAGGGAATAAGATAACAATTATTTCAAACAATAGTCTTGCCCGTAGGCCTATGTAAATGAAATGATTCTACATCTTCAGCAGCAACTCTTGCTCCATTTCCATCAGTAGAATCACCTCCTCTTCCTCAAGAGTCCTACTTCTCCTTAGTCCCTGCAACAAATTGCAGATATGAGAACCACAGGCGGTATCTAATACCCAAGTAGAAATGACATATTCACTTCTATCATGAACATACCTGAATCAGAAGCGGTAGTCTCACTACCCTTCTTCTTCAATTCTGCAAGGTAAACCTTGCAGTTCCTCTTCCAGTGCCCTACCTTGTTACAGTGAAAGCAAACAATTTTGCTCTTGGGGTCTTCAGCTTTTGGTGGAACCGGCGTTTTCTCACCTACTTTCTTCTTCTTGGAAGAGTTCCTCTTCCTTTTCTTAGGATTGGAACCTTCACCAATTAGAAGAACAGAACTCTTCTTAGGGGGAAAATTTGATTCCGCAGTCTTCAACATGTTGTGGAGTTCAGGCAGGCTGACATCCAACTTATTCATGTGAAAGTTCACAACAAACTGCGAGAACGAACTCGGAAGCGATTGCAAGACCAAGTCTTGGCTCAGCTCCCCATCCATGGCAAAATCAAGTTGTCCAAGACATTCAATCAAATTGATCATCTTAAGTACATGGTCATTCACAGATGATCCCTCAGACATCCTACAACCGAACAGCTCCTTCGATATCTCATATCGAGCTGTCCTCCCTGCCACATCATACAACTCTTGTAGATGCATGAGGATAGTGTGAGCATCCATATTGTTAGGTCCCAATGTGTTTGTAGAAGGGGGGGTTGAGTACAAACGGTACCGAATAATCGAATAAATGCGGAATAAAAAATGTGAAACAAAATTCAAGTTAAATAAGAATATTATTAAACTTGAAAGGTGTTACAACAACTGTATCGATTACAAGGAATTAATCTCAAATTAATTATCACAAATTTAGAATAAATTCGACATGAACTTTTTCTATTTTTGCAATAATTAGAATCAAATGCTAAACGCGATTTGAGATTAAGTTCTAGGGATTTTGATCCGCTAGATTGTTACACAAGAACAAGATAAATAATTCTAGTGGTTTGGATTTAACATTAACAAACTAGAATTTTGATCTTGATGTAAGCAGAGAAGAAAATAAAATGTTTCAAGGCGGCTGCTTTCTTTTCTTTGTTCTTGAATGTGTTCTGTATTATTGAGAGATTTTTGAGTTGAATGACTTCTGCTTCTATTTATCAACAGCCGAATTAATTGAATTGGAATGACAATCCTTTAAGCTTGTATGACAATCGGTGAGACTATCCTTTTGAGCTAGCAAGACAATCGTTTGAACCAGCATGACTATCGGTAGGACAATCTTTTGAACTGGCATGACTATCGGTAGGACAATCTTTTGAACTGGCATGACAATCGGTATGACAATCCAGATTGTCATGCTAGTTTATTTTCAATTGTCTTGCTGATTTAAGATTGAATTTAATCCAATTAAACTTCTGAAAATTCCTAAAATTAATTCTGAATTAATTAATCAATTAATTTCATTAATCAATAAATTAATCTTTGCAGATATAATTTATTTACTTAATTAAATTATATGACTTAATTAATTAATAGAGAATTAATACTAACCCTGAGCAGCATCCATTCTTCTGAATATCTTCTGAAAATCACTGAGAATTATGAATCAATTCCGCCACTTCAACGTTGACACTCGATGTACTGTCTGGTTCATGAGTGACTAACTTCCGTGACGTTTCTTCATGTCTTGACTTTGACGCTTTGATTTTCTTCAGATTAAATCCTTGTAATTAATGATACTCTGACGAGATCTCTGTCACTTGATTAAATCCACGATCTTGATTTATATCACTGAGGCATGATCAACTTCTTGAACTTCTTCCAGTGAATTACCTCCTCAAGTCTGTAGATGAACCTTGTTTCTGAATCCTTTGACAGATATTACTTTGCGAGATCTCTCTGACGGTCGATCCACTATTTACTTATTACATTCTTATTTGAGTTGAGTTGAATCCTCGAATATACAAATAGGCTATGACATATGACTTACAATCTCCCCCTATTTGTTTGTTAGACAATAACACACAAATACCTAGAGGATAACTCAACTAACAAATAAGAAAAAGATATAAACATACATGCAAAGTAAATAGCAGAAAAGTTCTGGATGAGATTTAACATTTTCCAGATTCCAAGTAGATGTTCCTCTAGACTGAACATATCTTAAGTAGTTCCATCTTCATTTGTACAACCACATTTCCTGTTGAGAAGCCCATATCTCTTGCTTCTCCCCCTATGAGAATCAACCGATTAAAGAAGATCACCTTCAGTTTTACCACCTCTCCCGTACAATAGGATCCGCAGATAAAAACCAATGGTACTCCCCTAACTGCTTCTTCCCTTACTAGGAAATCACCTTGTGTTTACCACCTCTCCCGTACAATAGGATCCGTAGTTAGAAACAACAATGGTGTGGTGTAGTGTACATTTTTAGGATCTTTTTCTTCCTCCCTGCTATTTCTCCCCCTTAGTTGAGGAATCCTCCAAACTATTTCTTAAGCTTTTATCTCCCCCTTAAAGAAGGAATGTATGCCGTCGTCTGAAGGAGTTCTCATATTTCACTTGGTTGGAAAAGAAATAACAAGTAGTTTCTCTTTCTACCTCACTGTGAGTGTGTGATTCTGTTTAGTGTACCTCACATGTGTTTCACTCTTCTCTCCACTCGTGTTTACACTCATTCTCACAAGTGTATCACTCTTCTCTCATAGCTCCATAATCCAGCTGTACCTGCAAGGAAAATCACCTTAGCCATCCTTAAAGGAGGTCACAGGTGGTGCAATGGGAGTTCACAAATCCCCATCCTTGTTAAACTCGTCAGATAAATCTGAGTCATAATCTACAAGTTGCTAGTTTCCCTTTTAGGGTTCCAGATTTGAATTCTGGGAAGGTAAACAATGATCCAACGATTTTAGCATAAAGATCAAAGTTCCCTTCTAATGTCTGTGAAGACACTTCCTTGTGACTTATCAGGTAATATCTGAATCATTGTCAACAAGTTGCCGATCTGCACCTATGTCAGATCCACTATCCGCAGATGCATCCAGGGGATTTAAGCCTGGGGAGGTAGACACTGACCACTGACATATGGCTTTTGGATCAGTATCCTCTCCTAACACCTGTAAAGGCAATTGGTCCACTAACGAACCTTGAACAATCGAATCTGACCTTAAAATGGTCGAAACTCTTGTTTCCGTCAACTCATCCTTTGTGTGTGTAACCTCTCCTTGTGCATCAAGAATTGTTTATGTTTGAAGTGGTGACACTACATCGGATACCTTGGCCGACAGGCAAAATTCAATAGACTCACCCTGTTGAGAGAATGAATCTAGTAACTGTTTTTGTGCCTTTTCAGCCATTACATCTTTTTGAGAAGATGTATGGGGGCTAGCAGTTGTCTCGGTTTAAATACTACTCATCTATGTAGGAGACAGAGCTACTGGGTTGACTACAGAACCTTCCTTATGTGGTGCACTAGGCACTATCTCCCTCACGCTCATTCATACTACTTTTAGTGGTAAAAGAGTGTTGGTTGGTTCTGTTTTTGTGTTTGTCTTTACAGTCTGGGATAGACGTTGTGGGTTTTCAACCTCATGACTGTCAATGAAAGAAAGTCATTGGAGACTGAACCTGTATCATAGAACATATGGTAATAGAGAGAAAATGATTTACAATAGTGATTTCAAAAGATTTTACATCAAATAAGAAATCACTAATGTAGAAAGAAGTTTAATTTTTGTTTTTCAAAATGAATGAGTTTTTGATAAAACATTGATCACTTAGGGTAAAGTCTAAGTAATTCTCATTCATGTCAAAAGCTTACAAATATCTGCAACATAATGTTAACAACATATCATTGACCGATACTTGTCAAGTACTTTAGATACTAATTGTTATGTTGCATAAGCAATATACCACTGCACATATAAAACAATATGATTGTGCCTAGTGATAAAATAGTTATAAATATGACGACTCTACTAGTTCATATAAAATTACAACTTCTGTTAGAGTGCCATACCATGTCCTTGATGATTGCTTGAGTAGTATACTAGTTCATACCAACCTAAAGTGAGATTGTGAAGAAGAGATTGCATAGTCCAATAGATCTGCAGCTGCAAAGTCCATGAACTGTGGTGCACTGATTTCCTCTGTTGACTCACCAAACAGGAGTACACTTGTACACATCTTACTAGAGTACAATTCCAAGTGTAATGTGCAGCAGGTGTCTGATATGTCGTAATATTCTCAAGTCTCGTCACTGGTGCTATATGTTAGATACCGCTTCCTGATAATAACCTAGCACAATATACAAAATTACAATGATAACATTCCCAGCTTGCAAACAGCCATATCCCTCAGATAAACCTTTGCTGTTATCTCCAAAGGTAACCAGGGGGCCAGCTTTCTCAATCCACATTTGATAGCAGGGCTCTATCTCCGGTCATATGTCTTGATGATCCACTGTCAAGAATCCACACTACCGGTTACACCTGTTTAATGCCCTGCACTACAAATGGATTAGACCTTCTTCGGAACCCAAACATGGTTGGGCCCGGCATACTTGTAGAACTGTCCTTTGTCAGGAAAAACAACATTTTTAATTTTAATTGTCTCAACTTTCTCAATGACTGAACATTTGACCTTGTAAACAGCCTTAACAAATTTCTGTTTAAGCTTAGGCACAAATGTCTCCTTTCTAGCCTTAGAAGGACTAGCAGTCTTAGACCTATCATGCTTCTTGTTATTCACATGCTGACGAGGAGTAGTCTTATCATTAGACACATGCTTACCATTAAAATAAGCATACATCATATTAAAAGCACAAGACATACAATTAGCAACACCACATGCTTTATGAGAGTGATTAACAGCAGGCAATTTATGCATGGTAGACATGGCATTTTTGTTATCCAACTCATGTGTGTTTGAGTTAGTCTCAGTTGCTTTCACAACTTTGACTGGAACTTTCGACACACTTGACTTGGAAACAACCTTCTCATTAGCAAGATCTTCAGCACGTATTTCTTCTTGAAAAACAGAAGAGGTCGCATCAAATGGTTCAGCAATTGATGCTTTATAGAGGGGTTCATCAACACCCTTAAGCACATGTGGTACTTCCCTCCCTTTAGCACAAACATGAGGAGGGGAGTTTATGCCTAATTCTCCAATAGCAGCATTGTAATCATAACCTATTCCAGATGTGTGATTAACAGCTTGCTTACTGTAGAACTCTTTAGCCTTCGAACAAGAATTGAAGTAGGCTCTAACCTTAGTCTCAAGACCGGTGATCTTGTCTTTGAGAATAGTTTCGAGTTTTCTATAACAGTCAACTCTATTCTCTAGAAAAGATACCTGTTCTTTTAATTTGTCTTGATTAATATGCACAAGTCTTAATTCATTGACCTCTTTCTCAAGGTCTGTGATCTTTAAACTTAACAGTTCATTATCACGACGTGCACAATCTAAGTTACCTCTTAGATGATAAACCATTTCAGCATCAGAAAGTTTTACCTCTATTCTTGACGATGAAGCTTTTCCATCAATAGCCATAAGAGCAAGATTTCCTTCTTCTTCATCTTCACTGTCAGTATCATCCCAGCTTCTTCCCTTTGCCAGATAAGCCCTTTAGAGTTCTTTCTTACTTGCTTTGGCTTCCTACATTCTGTGGCAAAGTGTCCCAACTCATTGCAGTTATAGTATCTAATGGTGCTTCGATCAACCATCCCTGTTTTGTACCCACCACTGCTGGTGTTAGAGGAATGAAGATCCACCTTTCTGGAATTTATTGTAGTTGGACTTGTACTTAAGCTTGGGATTCCTCCTGAATCTGACATTAGAGAATCTCTTGACAATTTGGGCCATTGATTCATCTTCCAATTGCTCCAGCTCTTCCAAGGAATAAAAATCATCACTTGATTGATTTGTAGTAGGAGGATCATATTCTGCTACTAACTCATTTTCCTCACCCTTGGAAAACTGTACCATTCTTTCTAACTGTTGAGATTGTTGTTGTTGTTGACCTTCAGCTACAAGTGCAGTAGATGTGCTGACCTATTCTATCCTTCCCGTAGACTTCCTTCTGTTGAATCTGCTCCAACTCATAGGTTTTTAACACTCCATAGAGCCTGTCCAAAGAAATCTCACTCAGATCTCTAGCTTCTCTAATGGCAGTGATTCTATGTTCAAGATGAGCTGGCAGTGTTAAAAGGAACTTTTTGTTGACCTCCCTGATTGAATAATACTTTCCATTGGTGTTCAGGTTGTTGATCAACGCATTGTACCTCTCAAACACTTCAGTAATTCCTTCTCCTGGATTTGATTTGAAATGTTCATATTCAGAGGTTAGGATTTCCAACTTGTTCTCCCTAACTTCCTCTGTGCCTTCATTAATCACCTCAATAGTTTCCCACATGTGTTTGGAATTTTTACAGTTCATCACATGTCTGTTCATCAAGGGATCAAGGGAATCAATTAATATTAATTGAAGGCTGGCATCCAAGGAGGCTTCTTCCTTCTCAGCAGGAGTAAAATCTTCAGGCTCTTTTGGATAGGTTCTAGCTTCAGTAGTCACCACACCATCTATTATTACCTCCGGTTCAATAACCATCGGAGTTTTTATACCCTTCTTTAACAAGTTTGAATATTTGGGATTTGCAACTTGTAAAAATAATAGCATCTTCTTCTTCCACATGATATAATTCTCTTTATCAAATTGTGGAATTTTAACGGTTCCAACTTTATGTGAAGTCATTATGAATTTTTGAATAAATAAAAATTCAAGGAGTTGAAAAATCACAAAAGTCTAGGATCTTGATTTGTTCGTTAATCAGAAGGCTCTGATACCAATTGTTAGGTCCCAATGTGTTTGTAGAAGGGGGGGTTGAGTACAAACGGTACCGAATAATCGAATAAATGCGGAATAAAAAATGTGAAACAAAATTCAAGTTAAATAAGAATATTATTAAACTTGAAAGGTGTTACAACAACTGTATCGATTACAAGGAATTAATCTCAAATTAATTATCACAAATTTAGAATAAATTCGACATGAACTTTTTCTATTTTTGCAATAATTAGAATCAAATGCTAAACGCGATTTGAGATTAAGTTCTAGGGATTTTGATCCGCTAGATTGTTACACAAGAACAAGATAAATAATTCTAGTGGTTTGGATTTAACATTAACAAACTAGAATTTTGATCTTGATGTAAGCAGAGAAGAAAATAAAATGTTTCAAGGCGGCTGCTTTCTTTTCTTTGTTCTTGAATGTGTTCTGTATTATTGAGAGATTTTTGAGTTGAATGACTTCTGCTTCTATTTATCAACAGCCGAATTAATTGAATTGGAATGACAATCCTTTAAGCTTGTATGACAATCGGTGAGACTATCCTTTTGAGCTAGCAAGACAATCGTTTGAACCAGCATGACTATCGGTAGGACAATCTTTTGAACTGACATGACTATCGGTAGGACAATCTTTTGAACTGGCATGACAATCGGTATGACAATCCAGATTGTCATGCTAGTTCATTTTCAATTGTCTTGCTGATTTAAGATTGAATTTAATCCAATTAAACTTCTGAAAATTCCTAAAATTAATTCTGAATTAATTAATCAATTAATTAAATTAATCAATAAATTAATCTTTGCAGATATAATTTATTTACTTAATTAAATTATATGACTTAATTAATTAATAGAGAATTAATACTAACCCTGAGCAGCATCCATTCTTCTGAATATCTTCTGAAAATCACTGAGAATTATGAATCAATTCCGCCACTTCAACGTTGACACTCGATGTACTGTCTGGTTCATGAGTGACTAACTTCCGTGACGTTTCTTCATGTCTTGACTTTGACGCTTTGATTTTCTTCAGATTAAATCCTTGTAATTAATGATACTCTGACGAGATCTCTGTCACTTGATTAAATCCACGATCTTGATTTATATCACTGAGGCATGATCAACTTCTTGAACTTCTTCCAGTGAATTACCTCCTCAAGTCTGTAGATGAACCTTGTTTCTGAATCCTTTGACATATATTACTTTGCGAGATCTCTCTGACGGTCGATCCACTATTTACTTATTACATTCTTATTTGAGTTGAGTTGAATCCTCGAATATACAAATAGGCTATGACATATGACTTACACATATGCTCATGTTGCTTCTGTAGCTCAATGTTCATGGAAGCTAGCATGATGCATTGAGCAACATTTGCATCATCTAACCACTTACGATACATAACATGTTCATCATTATATGCATCACTAGCAGGTTCAGTAGGCTTAGGTGAGTCAATCACGTATTCCAGCTTCTCAATCCTGAGAACAATTCTCAAGTTTCGAAGCCAGTCAGCATAATTAGGACCAGTCAATTTGTGAGCATCTAGTATGCTCCTGAGTGATAGTGCAGAAGACATAACGTACAAAGTAAATCTGTAAATGATAAACACATAACAACACTTAGCAAATATTCGATTTTATTTCAAAACACTTTATGAATCGGGTCTTTATTCATAAGTGGCTCCCACTAGTTTTCTTAATTTATTCAACCCCCTACGTGAAAAATTAAGCATTCATAATGCTAGTGAGAATAGGGATCCTATATTCCATTACACGACCCCGGCTGTAGCACGAACCGCCATGTATTGTTCAATAGGCAGACAACTCTTGTCAATTACATCTCATGTTATTCCCTGATCAAACTTTAGCCTCTTGAATAATTGAGTCTCGGCTGTAGCACGACAAACTCAATATTCTAAGTCATGTCTAACCCAACATTCCGTACAGTTGAATCAGTCCCCAAAGGCCCACGGCTGTAGCACGTACCGACCTTTAGATTCTTATTCAATATACACATCTCTATGTAATAGACAAGTATTTCTTATTTCAAAATCAAAGCCCTCGGCTGTAGCACGAACCGACAATGATTCAAAAATAAGAACTACTTTTCTATCATGTTGGAAGGCTATGACCGACACAAGCCCGTTGTGTCATTGGCCAATTACTACTTGATATTATTTAATTTTAGAGGGATTATATTACATTACAATAATAATCATATTATAAAGAAATTCTTCCTTTTAAATTAAATATTTCAAATCAATAATCGATAATCAAACGATTCCCAGATCGGGTGGAGCATTGTCAAGAGGCGTCACTTAATAACCCTTTCTTACAGATAGAAATCTGTTGTTGACAGAATCATCCTTTCTTTCATATCGAAAATCCATATTCAATCACGTGTTTTACAAACACAAGAATCTCATGATTGTATTCATAATATTGTTCTTAAGGTTATGAAACAATTTCACTATACTAGGTTGTCTAACAAACGCCTTATGTTCATTTAAGTTCACCTAAATCTATCATCGCATGATAAACTAAGCATATATCACATATATCAACATGAATAAACATCAAGGTAGGCATGTTATATCATCTAGCACATTAGTCTAAGCATTATACATCTCTATGTATCACATGAAGCATTTAAAATCAATTAAAAACAGTCAAAAAACAGCTTTAAAACACTTCATGGAAATATAAACAGTTCAAAACTTTTATATAAACTAAAATTGATCACTCCATTAGATCCGTCTCGAAAAAACGAATCCAACGGTATATTGCACGCCTAAAATGGAGTTACGAAACTCCCAGAAAATCAATTTTAAAATCAACAGAGGGCTGTAACGCATTACAGGAACGCGTTACAAGCCCTGTAATGCATTCCGATGATGCGTTACACCCCTTTTAAGCCATTAAAGGGTGTAACGCATTCCGTGAATGCGCCACAGGTGTGTAACGCATTCCCGGAATGCGTTACACCCCTATAATTTTTTTTTTTATTTCACCAGCCGACAGTTATCCTCGATTTCTGTGCCTGTCAGTCTGTACCTTTGCTTTGCTGTTCTATCTTTCCGTGCAGCAGCAGATAACAGCAGAGATTACAGATGTATATTCAAATATATATATATACTATATATACATATATTTACTTATTTAATTACGAATTTAATTGAAACAACTTCAAAAATTCATAATAAAAAATCTATACATCCTAAAATTATGAAAAAAATACCCAGACGATCTACAACACTTGTAGAACCCAGATCAATATTCAAAATTATTCTGAGAAATGATTTTTCATTAGACAAAATTAATCCATAATATAACTTGTAAAAATTATAATTAATTCATACAAGCACATAAAATTCTGAAATTTTTACCACAGATCTATATGCATACAACCTATGCTCTGATACCATTATTGGATTTTTAACGCAGCGGGGGCATGGCAAAACACTTTTACACATACAAAATCCAAATAAAAGCATACAGATCATGAATAAAAATTCGAGGGATCGAATCTAACCTTTTAAAATAATTCGGAGACAACGATCAGAGATCCTTAGCAGTTGCTCCTCAAGTGTGAAGCACTCCACCGGTATCCACCAAGAAAACGATGTTAAGGAGGAAGAAGGATGTGGAGAGAATTGGGTTTTCCAAACTTTTTGGGTTTTCGGGTTCGATGTGAGTTAGAATAAAATTAGGGTATATTATAGGGATAAATAAATTATGATTGTATAATTAAATACTGCATTAATTGTACAAACTGTGGGCTGCTAGGCCCAATAAAAAGATATATGATACTCAGACCAGAAGGGTTAAGCCTGATGGACCAGATCAGGCCTGATGGAATAAAAAAGGCCCAAAAGCCCTGATTATTAATTAATTTCATAATTAATTAATAAGGGACAAATCAGATGTTGAAAAGAGTCCCGATAAGGATATAAATCCTTGGAGATTAGCCTCAAGGGGACCTAAAAAGATAAGGAATCAGTTTCCTACTACCTAGGACTTCAAAGTCCATTCTAATTATGAGACTTGCCCACCAAGTCTCCTATACCAAGTCCAATTCAAGGACTCCCAACATCTATATAAGGGGTCTCACCCCCACCAATCAGAACTACGTTTTTTGGCTTGATTCTCTAATTCACAGAGATACGTAGGCATCTCGTAAAGGCAGATTGAGTCACGAAACACGAGAGCAGCCATTAAAGGCCTTGAGCTCCCGAATCTTAGTATTAAATACAGCAAGTAATAACCTTGGTTTTTTATCCATAACATTTGGCGCCGTCTGTGGGAAACACAACAACAACCATGGCGAGAACACGGAGAACAATTGGAGCTCTAGAGGAAGGAACACCATTAGAGGCAACCCAGGTGATTTCATCAACCGTGGAGGTTCCTCCCCATTCAACTTATGCATCTACTCAGGGGGAAGCCCAGACAGGGGCAACTCATCCTCAACCACAAGGGACAACTCCCCCGACTATTCAAGGTACGAATCCTCAAGTTCAACAAATATATATACCTGTGAATTCTCGACCCGTCGGGTATGAATATTCAACTATTGTTACTACTAACCCCCCTTATGGGATGCCCCTTCACCCTGAGGTTGGAGGAAGCGGATATGTTGGGCGAAGCGAAGCACGAGGTCGGTCGCCCCCCTATATACGAGGTTTGGATCCTATCCCTCAGGATCGGGAATTTTCTGGTCCATACACTGAGAGAGACTCCGAATCTTCGGATGATGAAGTGGCCCCGAGAAGGAGGCGTCCTGGAAAAGAGCCAATGGCCGATGGAAGGCAACGCCCCCAAAGCACCCCAGGGGCGAATCCCCAAGAAGTGCAGGAAAAGATCAGGGCTCATGAGGCTGAAATCCAAAGGCTGAGGCGTGATTTGGAGGCTCACCAAGCCACCAGACCCCACATACCTCCTAGGGGGAGAAATCCTCCTCCTATCATAGACCTGGATGGTCCGGTAAGAAGAAGGGCTGCTGTCCCAAGAACTGATCCAAGCAATCTCCTTCCCCTTGGAGATCCTGATGATCCAACTCCACCCTTCACAGAAGAGATAATGAATGCCCATATCTCAAGGAAATTCAAGATGCCCACTATCAAAGCCTATGATGGCACGGGAGACCCCGCTAATCATGTTAGGACATTCTCTAATGCACTGCTGCTGCAACCCGTGAATGATGCTATAAAATGTCGGGCCTTCCCTCAAACCCTGTCGGGTATGGCTCAAAGATGGTACAGTCGCCTACCCCCAAATTCTATTGGATCATTCAGAGAATTAAGTCAGGCTTTTATTAAGCAATTCATCAATGGAAGAGTCCATGAGAAAAGTTCAGCATCTCTTATGAGTCTTATACAGGGAGCTAAGGAATCCTTAAGAGATTACCTGAATCGTTTTACAAAGGAGGCTTTAAAAGTCCCAGACCTTGATGATAAGGTAGCCATGATAGCACTGCAACAAGGAACTAGGGATGAGTTTTTCAAGATGTCTTTGGCCAAACGACCCCCTGAGAGCATGTTGCAGCTCCAAGAGAGGGCAGGGAAGTATATCAAGGTTGAAGAAAGTATGAGGAAGACCGTAGTAAGTAATGAGCCCACTGGAGGCAAGAAACGAAAAACTGATTTGGAGTATATTGCTAAGGACAAATATCCTAGAACCGAACAAAACCCTGATTCAACCCCCAAGAAGGGAGGACCTGGGCAAAAGTTCACTGAATACGCTAAGCTGAATGCCCCCAGAAGTCAGATTTTGATGGAGATTGAGAAAGACAGAGATATTCGCTGGCCTAAGCCCTTGAAGGCTGATCCCGCCAAGCTAGATAAGGGCAAGTATTGTAGGTTTCACAAAGATGTTGGCCATGACACCGATGAGTGTAGGCAATTGAAAGATGAAATTGAGTTTTTGATTCGAAAAGGAAGATTGAACAAGTATACTGGAGATGCAGGGGACAGAAATAATAATGGAAGGAAGAACTTTGAAGATCGTAGGAGGGACCAAGACGATCAGGGTCGAAACCCCCAGCCTAGAGGACCAGTTATAAACACCATTTATGGAGGGCCGAGACCTCGAGGGCCTGTGATAAACACGATCTTTGGAGGTCCAACTGCTGCTGGATTGTCCAAAAATTCCAGAAAGGCATATACTAGAGAGGTTATGCATATTGTTGGAGAAGCCCCGAAGAGGGCCAGGATAGAAGTAACATTGGATTTTGATGATTCCGACCTAGAGGGTGTGAAGTTTCCCCATGACGACCCGCTGGTCATAACACCAATAATATGAAATAGCCCGGTTAAGAGGGTCCTTGTGGATAATGGTGCTTCTGTGGATATCTTGCTCCACGACACCTTTCTAAGGATGGGATATAACGACTCCCAGTTGACACCAACCGACATGCCGATATATGGATTTGCTGGAGTAGAATGTCCTGTGGAAGGGATAATCAAATTGCCAACCACCATAGGTACGGAGCCAAGGCAAGCAACGCAGATGCTGGATTTCGTGGTGGTAAAGGCTAGTTCAACTTATAATGCTATCATGGGGAGAACAGGGATACATGCCTTCAAGGCAGTCCCCTCTTCCTACCATTCAGTCATGAAGTTTCCCACCCGAAACGGGATTGGAGAAGAGAGAGGAGATCAAAAAATGGCTAGAAGCTGTTATGTGGCCTCTTTGAGGGCAGATGGAGTCGGGGGGCAGGTTCTTCCTATTGAAGATATGGATGTTCGAGAAAATGATGAGAATAGAGGAAGGCCAGCAGAAGAATTGGTCTCGGTTCCTTTATACCCCGAGAATCCTGAGAGGACGACTTTCATTGGAGCCACATTAGAGGAGCCCCTTAAAGGGAAGTTAGTGAAATTTTTGCAAGAAAATAGTGATGTGTTTGCATGGTCAGCAGCTGATATGCCAGGCATAGACCCGGAGTTAATTACTCACAAGCTAAACGTAGATCCAAGCCGGAAGACAGTGAAACAAAAGAAAAGAAATTTTGCCCCGGAAAGACAAGAGGCTATAAAGCAGGAAGTGGAAAAGCTCTTAGAGGCTGGATTCATTGAGGAGATTCAATTTCCGGAGTGGTTAGCAAACCCTGTAATGGTGAAGAAGGCTAATGGAAAGTGGAGGATGTGTATAGACTTCACCGATCTGAATGATGCATGCCCCAAAGACTATTTTCCGCTGCCTAGAATTGATACTTTGATTGATGCCACCGCTGGACATGAGATGCTGAGTTTCATGGATGGGTTTAGCGGATACAACCAGATCAAAATGCATAAGGATGACATTCCAAAGGTATCATTTATCACTGACTTTGGTGTTTATTGTTATCTTGTTATGGCGTTTGGTCTCAAGAATGCAGGAGCCACCTATCAAAGGTTGGTGAATAGAATTTTTAAGGATCTTATTGGTAAGACTATGGAAGTCTATGTTGATGACATGTTAGTCAAGAGTCTAGTAAAGACTGATCATATAGCCCATTTAAGGGAAGCTTTTGAGGTCCTGAGGTACCACAAGATGATGTTGAATCCGACGAAGTGTGCTTTCGGAGTAGGATCTGGAAAATTCTTGGGATTGATGGTCTCGAAGAGGGGAATTGAGGCAAATCCCGATAAAATAAAGGCAATCCTGGACATGGAACCCCCCAAAACTGTCAAGGATGTTCAGAAGCTCACAGGAAGGGTTGTTGCGTTAGGACGATTCATCTCCAAGTCAGGAGACAAGTGCTTGTCATTTTTCAAGTCACTGAAGAACATCAAAGACTTTGTATGGAGTGAGGAAAATCAGAAGGCATTTGAAGAGTTAAAGAAGTATATGGGCCAGGCCCCGTTGTTGGCCAAGCCAGTTCTGAATGAAGTTTTATTCTTGTACTTGGCTGTTTCAGAGAGCGCCTTGAGCGCCGTGTTGGTTAAGGAGGAACTGAAAGTCCAGAAACCCGTATACTATGTCAGCAAAATTTTGCATGGTGCTGAGTTGAATTATTCAGCCATTGAGAAATTCGCTTTAGCCTTGGTAATGGCTTCAAGAAAGCTGCGTCCTTATTTTCAAGCTCACCAAATTGAAGTGCTAACAAATCAGCCACTGAGAAATATCATTCACAGTCCCAAGGCAAGTGGGAGACTGATTAAGTGGGCAATAGAGTTGGGAGAGTTCGATCTCAAGTATAAGCCACGTACGGCCATAAAAGCCCAGGCACTAGCTGACTTCCTGGTGGAATGTACCATACCCAACCAAGAAGTCGGGGGGCAGGAAGATACCATACCTCAAGACAAGGGAGTCGACAATGGGGAAAAGGAGAAAGAATATTGGGTTCTCTATTTTGATGGAGCATCAAAAACAAATTCCAGTGGAGCAGGGTTGGTTTTGCAAAGCCCTGATGGATTCTTAATTGAGTATGCCATGAAGCTAGACTTCCCAACCACAAACAATGAGGCAGAGTATGAATCCCTGATTACTGGCCTTGGTCTAGCTGGGACACTTAGAGTCAAAAACTTAAAGGTTCGTGGAGACTCGAAGCTGATCATATCCCAGGTAAAGGGAGAATTTGAGGCAAGGGATGATACGATGGCTAAGTATGTTCGCCTAGTAAGGGCTGTGATGACCCAATTTAATGAATGCCATGTTGAACACATTCCAAGGGAAGAAAATGCTAAAGCAGATGCTCTATCAAAGTTTGCTTCATCTGAGATTGAAGAAAGTTCAGGAAGTGTGTACTTCCGTGTTTTGAAGACACGAAGCATAGATGTTAAGCTTGTGGCTCCCGTAGGCTTGGGGACGTCATGGATTGATCCCATCAAGGCTCACATTCAGACCGGTTGGTTGCCAAGCGATGCAATTGAGGCATGGAAGTTAACTGTTCAAGCACTAAGGTACTCTTTGATAGATGGGATTCTATATAAAAGATCTTTCGTGGTTCCTTACTTGAGGTGTCTCAGGCCCGATGAGGCACGCTTAGCTCTTGAGGAAGTGCATGGATGTATTTGTGGGCAACACTTGGGGGGCAGGGCCTTGGCTCATAAGATAACCCGTTTAGGCTTTTATTGGCCAGAAATGATGGCTGATGCCAAAGAATATGTAAAGAAGTGTGATCGCTGTCAGAAGCATGCACCAGTCGCCAGACAACCCCCCGAGATGCTGACCTCTATCAACTCACCTATTCCCTTTGCTATGTGGGGGATGGATATTCTAGGGCCTTTTCCTATGGCCACAGCACAAAGGAAGTTTCTGATTGTAGCCATTGATTATTTCACCAAGTGGATCGAAGCCAAACCTTTGGCCAAAATCACAACTAAGCAGGTTGCACAATTCCTGTGGGAAAACATTATGTGCCGATATGGAATTCCCCGTATCCTCGTCACTGACAATGGAACACATTTCAACAACGAGGAATTCAAGAAGTATTGCGAAGAAAATGAAATTGAGTTACGGTTCACCTCTGTGGCTCACCCGCAAGCCAATGGGCAAGCGGAGGTAGCAAATCGGATAATCCTGGATGGACTAAAGAAGAGGATCGAAAAGTCAAGAAATAATTGGGTGGATGAGATACTTCCCATATTATGGGCCTATAGGACTACCTGTAGAGTCACGACAGATGCAACTCCTTTCATGTTGGCATATGGGGCAGAAGCAGTAGTTCCCGTGGAGATATCACATTCCTCTCCAAGGATTCAGGCTTTTGATGAAAAAGAAAATGAAGAATGGCAGAAGTTAGCCCTGGATTTAATCGATGAAGTGCGAGATAAAGCACATGCAAAGATAGTAGAATATCAGAAAAAGCTTCATTCTATTACAACTTAAGGGTTAAAGAGAGGTTTTTTAAACAAGGTGATCTAGTTTTGAGAAAAATAGAGGCTTCTGGTGTTGGACAGAAAGGAAAGCTCGCCCCAAATTGGGAAGGGCCGTACAGAGTCAAGAGCGTTCAGGGTAGAGGAACCTACAAGCTGGAAACTATGGATGGTTTTGAAGTCCCGAGGACCTGGCATGCACAAAAACTGAAGGTTTACTATGTGTAAGATAGGCTAAGTACGATTCTCACTTGTCATTGTGACAAATAGGTTTAAAAGCACCTGGAAGCTTTGCTTGCGTAGAATTTTAGTAGAATTTACAATGTTTAGTTATTATTGATTAGGGTTGAACCCATGCTGTGTAAGGTTTTGAAAAACCAGACTTCATATTAAAGAGCTTGAAATTATTTCAATCCAAGGATGTTTAAGGTTCAAATGCATATTAAGATTGTAAAGATAAAACAGAAAAAGGCAAGAAAAGCAACGTATAAAACATAACCCCGAAGGGTAACAAGTTCTGATATAAATAAAGTTCAAAAAGAAGATATACAAAAAGCTAGGCCTTGGAAGGCTGAGATTCTTCAGAACCACTATCCGAAGTCTCTTCGGAAGTTTCAGTCGTTTCTTCGGACGTCTCGGTCGTCCCCTCCGAAGTCCCTGTAGAAGTTCCCTCAGCAGGAGATGATGGCTGTTGAGGCGCTGCTTTGGGAGATTCTTCCACCCTGGCCTTCTTAGCGACAGGCTCGAATTCCTCCTCGGAGGAATCTTCCTCCTCTCCATCTTTGATCATGCCAGCAAGCTTTTCAGTAACACCTCCAAGCTCTGGAACCCGCACTGGGCAAGGAAAGGGCGACTGCTCAAGGACCTCGGGAAACTCATCCTGGATGGCCTCCACAGCAGCGTCCCAGCCTTCCTTATAGCTAACAGGATGAAGAAGGGCGTCATGCTCCACCATCAAGTCTTTGAATTCTTGAGTGTCCATCCAGCCATCAAAGGCTTTCTCCTTCTGCGCCTTCAAGATGACATTTTCGGCCCGGGCCGTCTCCAGGTCAGAGGTGGAAGAGGCCAATTGAGCTTCAAGGGCCTCAATTTTTTGATTGGCCTCCTCCAACTTCTTGTTGGCATCTTCCAGGCCAACCTTCCAAGCCTTGGCTTGGTGAATTGCCCCTTGAAAATGGGCGTTAGCCTGCAAGAGAAAACAGCAAAGGTTTAGAAAAGAAAGAAAAGAGAATTGTAAAAAGCATAAGTAAAGTACGTACCGTCGCCAGAGCTTGGGCTCCAAACAGCTCATTCCCCTCCAAGTCCTGTTGAAGGACAAAATCTTGATAATCCACCGGGGAAATGGAATGCTTAGACCATTCCTTGGACAGGGCCGTGCTGCCCACAATTGAGTCCTTGCCCCGGATCCCCCAAGCAGGTTGAAAATAGGCACCTGGCCTCTGCTTGGTGCGCAGAACTTGGCTGGGGCCTTCCTCATCTGGCTCCGTCGCCTGAAGAAGGAACTCCGGGAAGCGGTCACCCAGTCGAGGGTCCTTAAAGATCTTCCCGGCCCTCTTCATCCTGGTTGTCTCCAGGTCCTTCGGCTTGGTAGCCTCCTCAATCTTCTCAGCCACTGCAACAAACAAAGTCAGTTGAAAATCAATGAAATAAAAGTGCAGGAAATAAAGGAGATAAGAAAGGGAACTTACTTTTCTTATTAACGGGCGAAAGGCCGCGTTCTACCAGGACGGTCTCCCGGATAAGGTCCCAACAATGGGAAGTGCCGTTGTCTTGCGTAAGGAGGTTGAAACCTCTAGCCTCCTCCTCAGACAAAGTTATGTCATTCGGGCTCCCGTCTACGGCCAGCCCAAAGGATGATCGAAACAGGGAGCCCCAATCTCCACCTTCCCAAATAACAAACAAAAAATCTTTCTTCCACCCCAAGTTGTTATCAGGGATGGACTTCCCATTCACGATATGGGGGATAGTGGGGCGCTGGTTGATAGAAACCCAACCCGGACTTTTATCAGGGCTGTTTTTGAACTGAAAAATCTTCCTGAAGACAGCAACAGATGTGGGGACGTTGTGCTTGGCGCATTGCGACAGATAGCACAGAATCAACCTCCAGGAATTAGGGGGAAGTTGGCAAGGGCTGATGCCCACATCAGCCAGTAGCAAAGGAATGAATGGATGAAAAGGGAGCCTAATACCTGCCCTCAAAGTATCCCTATAGACGCATAGCGCGTCCTTCTTCCACTGACAGACCCTGTCGGCCGGACCCGCAAGAACCAGCTTAAAAGGCTCCTTAATTTTGAAGCAGCTACTCAACTTTTCCAGCTCCTTGGGATCCCGTAAAGCACTGATATGATCGTGCGCGTCCAGATGCGCATCAGACGGATACTCGTCCCCCCGAGTATTGATCATGTCGATTAAGGAAGTATACCTCGATCGAATAGGAAAATCATTGGACTTTCTAGCCACGTTCATCTTGGCCAAACGAGTCATTCTTTTGTCAGCCATCTGAAAAAAGTATGAGGAATGTAAATAGGCTATCTTAAAATGGCACACAATGGAAAAATAGAAACGAAAAGCAAAGGGAAGAATCTTACCTAAAGAAGCACTCCTGAAAAAGGCTTTGAGCTCCGACTTGCTGTTATTGCTCTGAGAATCTTAGCAGGAGGATAAAGAAGAAAACTAAGAAATGAGAAAGTGAGGAGTAATAGCCTTTCCTCATTCCTTTATATAGGAGGAAAAAGAAGTTGAAGGGACGAAAAGCCCATTAAGAACAAAGGCCCATAAGAAGAGGCCCAGAAAAAAAAGAACATTCCAGAATATACCTAGGAATTCTAGGGCATTCTAAACAGGGTGTGTTAAGCCCAACAATATTTGATAAAGCCCAATGAGAAGGCCCAGTAATACTTGACAAAGCCCAATAAAGAGGCCCAGTAATATTTGACAAAGCCCAATAAAGAGGCCCAACAATATTTGATAAAGCCCAATAAAGGAGGCCCAATGAGATTTGAAAAGGCCCAATAAAAGAGGCCCAATGAGATTTGAAAAGCCCAATAATAGAAGCTCGGTAAAATTTTATAGGGCCCAACAAAAAGGCCAGGCCCAAATCCAATTAGGATTTGGAAAATACAATACCCTAAATTAAAGCTAAATAAAGAAGGCTAGTGAAAGACCAGGAACCAGGTCGAAATCCAGGTCGTGAATCCTGCCCGAAATCTTTCGAGCAGACACCCGAAAATAACGGGTAAAAAAGACCAGAATCCAGGTCGAATTCCAGGTCGTGAATCCTGCCCGAAATCTTTCGAGCAGACACCCGAAAATAACGGGTAAAAAAGACCAGAATCCAGGTCGAATTCCAGGTCGTGAATCCTGCCCGAAATCTTTCGAGCAGACACCCGAAAATAGCTGGAATAACGGGACTGAATTGAGGTCGAAGCTTCGACCAGGAATGAGGTCGAATAAACCAAGCATCTTTCAAAAAATGGGGATTAAAAACCCAAGTCGAAGTTCGACTATGATCCTGGTCGAATTCCAGGTCGTGGATCCTAGTCGAAATCCTTCGACCAGGAAACAAGAAAATCAAGGAATTTTCGAACAGGATTCAGTTCGAAATATCGACTAGAATCCTAGTCGAAATCCTAGTCGATAGGCATAACAAGAAGCTAAAAAAAAAAAAAGGGGGGGGGGTGGAATTTTCGACCTCGATCCAGGTCGAATTCCAGGTCGTGGATCCTAGTCGAATTCCTTCGACCAGGATGACAAGGTTGGCCCCAATTTTCGACTAGGATCCTGGTCGAAATTTCGACGAGGATCCTGGTCGAAAAAAGGGCTGGAAATAAGAAAAATCCCAGAAAATTAGGGAAAATTCCAGAAAATAAGGAAAAATCCCAGAAAATTCCAGAAAATTAGGGGAAAATCCAGAAAATAAGGGAAAAATCCCGGAAATAAGGGAAAAATTCCTGGAAATTAAGACAATTCCTGAATAAAAGGAAAAATTCGTTGTAAATGTGTAGGTCGCTCCACACTTTACGGAAAAACGAAACCCTGTAAGGGAACAAATAGACTTAACTTCTGCGAAACCTAATCAATGTTTCCCAAAAGTTGGGGGGCAAATGATAGGGATAAATAAATTATGATTGTATAATTAAATACTGCATTAATTGTACAAACTGTGGGCTGCTAGGCCCAATAAAAAGATATATGATACTCAGACTAGAAAGGTTAAGCCTGATGGACCAGATCAGGCCTGATGGAATAAAAAAGGCCCAAAAGCCCTGATTATTAATTAATTTCGTAATTAATTAATAAGGGACAAATCAGATGTTGAAAAGAGTCCCGATAAGGATATAAATGCTTGGAGATTAGCCTCAAGGGGACCTAAAAAGATAAGGAATCAGTTTCCTACTACCTAGGACTCCAAAGTCCATTCTAATTATGAGACTTGCCCACCAAGTCTCCTATACCAAGTCCAATTCAAGGACTCCCAACATCTATATAAGGGGTCTCACCCCCACCAATCAGAACTACGTTTTTTGGCTTGATTCTCTAATTCACAGAGATACGTAGGCATCTCGTAAAGGCAGATTGAGTCACGAAACACGAGAGCAGCCATTAAAGGCCTTGAGCTCCCGAATCTTAGTATTAAATACAGCAAGTAATAACCTTGGTTTTTTATCCATAACAGTATATAATAGTGTATTTATAGGCAAAATTTTCAGCTGAAATTTTCCCATAAATAATATTATTATTATCCCATTTATTATTCTCATTAATAATTAAAACACCTTTTAATTATTAATCCTTTTTCTAAACACTTTAGAAATAATTCTCTCTCTTGATTTAATTTCCAAAAATTAAATCCTTAATTAATAATATTAAGAACTTTTCTTAATTAATTTATAATCAATTAAATCTCATTTAATCAATTATTAAATTTGCCAATTAATTATTTATTTCATAAATAAATAATTATTAGCCATTATTAATTAATTCCTCCACCATTAAATCATTCTCTTTTTATGGTGTGACCCTGTAGGTTCAATATTAAGCCGGTAGTAGAAATAAATAATAATAAAACTATTTTATCATTATTTATATAAATTCTCTAATTTATTAAATATGATTAATTAATTAATCACATTTATTCTACATCGTGAGTGATGCTTCTCAACATATCGCGACTATCCGGATAATATGAATTCACTGCTTAGAATATCAAGAACCTGTCAGTGAATAGTTACCGTACAATAAACTCCTTCTACCCTACAATGTTCCGATTAAATACAAGGCATGGATCTCGTGTCAAGCCTATCTAATTCAATCACTTTGCTTACCATTTACTATGCGTAGTTCTATGCAAATTAGAAACTCCTTTCTAATTTCATTTACTCTGGCCAGAGTTTCCTGAACTAGCATAAGTGGATCAGCCTTGAACATTCGCTTCCTTCACTGGAAGGGGTAGATCCTTTATTGATCATACACTATCTTCGTGTACAAATTCCTATACCCAGAAGAGCCCTAATAATTGTCCCTGGAGACTAAGAACTAAACCAAAGCATAGTTCAGTGTACACAAGATGACTATGATGACCTCAAGTCTAAGGATACTTGTACAACTATCACTATATGAACAACTGCTGACACGTGAGTGAACTCCATCAGTTGTTCAGCTGTGCGAGTCATGTTCAGTGAACTTATTCTATAATAAGCACCTACATACTAGCTATAGTGTCACCACACAAACGTCTATGAGAACAGACATCCTTCATAATGAAGCAAGCATAGTATGTACCGATCTTTACGGATTATTAATTACCAGTAAGTAATCCTACGACCAGGAACTATTTAAGTTTAGAGTTATCATCTTTTTAGGTCTCAGTATTATGATCTCATCATAATCCATAAAAAACTTTACTCTAAACTATGGTATATCTTATTTAAACACTTAAATAGATAGAGCCCGTAATAAAAACAAAACAAGTCTTTTATTAATATCAATGAAATCAAAACAGATTACATAAAAGTTATTCCTAAATCCTAATATATGATTGGACTTAGGACATATTCCTTTCACAAAATTCACCATCGTCGGGTTATCAAAAGGAGCAGGAAGTCAAGGCAGATCACCCATAGAAAGCACCCCAATCTCAAATCAAGGATCCACAAACTCAGGGGGAGTTTCTAGCAATCAAAACTCAATCACACATCAAGACAACATTAAGGTCTCTTCATCTAGGGCTAATCTACCTCAACCAAGAAAATGGACAAAAGATCACCCCTTTGAACTGATTATTGGTGATGTTTCTTCCAGAGTTCAAACCAGGAGAGCAACTCGAGAAGAATGTCTATACAACAGCTTCCTGTCTAAGGAAGAACCAAAGAAGGTAGAAGAAGCCTTATCAGACCCTGATTGGATTTTAGCTATGCAAGAGGAGCTAAACCAATTTGAAAGGAATAAAGTATGGAAGCTGGTACCCAAGCCTAAAGGAAAGAATCTAATAGACACCAAATGGGTATTCAGAAACAAGATGGATGAAAATGGCATAGTAGTAAGGAACAAAGCAAGATTGGTTGCTAAAGGCTATTGTCAGCAAGAAGGGATAGATTTTGATGAAACATTTGCTCCTGTTGCAAGACTTGAAGCCATCAAAATCTTCTTAGCCTATGCAACCCATGCCAATTTCAAGGTCTATCAAATGGATGGCAAAACTGCCTTTCTGAATGGAGATTTGGAGGAAGAAGTCTATGTAAGTCAACCTCCTGGCTTTGAAGATCCAAATTTCCCAGAGTATGTCTATTATCTACTGAAAGCACTTTATGGACTGAAGCAAGCACCTAGAGCCTGGTATGATACTTTATCAAAGTTCCTTTTGGAAAATCACTTCACAAGAGGTACTATAGATAAAACTTTATTTTTCAGAAATGTGAATGGCTCTAGCATACTTGTTCAAATTTATGTAGATGATATTATTTTTGGCTCTACAGATGAGAAACTTTTTAAAAAGTTTGCCAAACTGATGCAAAGCAAGTATGAAATGAGTATGATGGGAGAACTAACTTACTTTCTTGGTTTACAAGTTAAGCAAGTTAGTGATGGAATATTCATTAGTCAAACTAAATATATTTTTGATCTTTTAAAGAAGTTTGATCTAATGGATTGCACATCTGCAAAAACTCCCATGGCCACTGCAACTAAGCTTGAACTAAACACTACTGAAAAGACTGTGGATATTTCAAGTTATAGAGGCATGGTTGGCTCACTTCTGTACTTAACAGCCAGTAGGCCAGATATAATGTTTGCTACATGTTTGTGTGCTAGATTTCAGGCTGCTCCTAGAGAGTCTCATTTGATAGCTATTAAAAGAATTTTCAGATATCTCAAAGGAACACCAAACCTTGGCATTTGGTATCCTAGAGATTCTGGTTTTGATCTAACTGGTTATTCAGATGCAGATTATGCAGGTTGCAGAATTGATAGAAAAAGTACAACAGGAACCTGTCAATTTTTAGGAGACAAACTTGTGTCCTGGTTCAGTAAAAAGCAAAATTCAGTTTCTACTTCTACAGCTGAAGCTGAATATATTGCTGCTGGCAGTTGCTGTGCACAAATTTTATGGATGAAAAATCAATTGCTAGACTGTGGTTTGCAAGTTGAAAGGATTCCTATTTTCTGTGACAACACAAGTGCAATTGCCATCACTGAAAATCCAGTGCAACATTCAAGGACAAAGCATATAGGCATCAAGTACCATTTCATAAGGGAACATGTAATGAATGGTACTGTAAAGTTACATTTTGTTCCAAGTGAGAAGCAACTTGCAGATATTTTTACCAAGCCACTGGATGAATCCACCTTTTCTAGGTTGGTAAGTGAGTTAGGTATGCTTAATTACTCTTGAATTTATCTGAATTATTCTTGCAAGTTGAAAAGAAGCCAGAAATTTAGTTGATTTTTGGTCTTGGATGAAATTTTGGCTAAGTCAAAATTTGTATCTCGACGGATGACCATTATCCATCGGGTTGAGTCATCCGTCGATATACAGATTGTAAATAAAAATCAATTACTTTTCTGGAATATTTTAAAGCTCGACGGATAACATCTTATCCTCATCCGTCGAAGTGTCTAAATCTTAACCGTTAATTCCCTGAACATTATCCATCGAGTATACTTACAGTTTGTAAGCATTACACGACGGATAATGGGTGGAATTTTTAAAGTTTATTTTAAAACGGTTATTTTAGGCAATTTCTATTGGGTAATTTACTTCTCTTTATTATTTTTATCCGTTGATTTTGAGTAGAGTATAAAAGCTTATTTCATTCTAATCATTTTCTTTTATCATTCTCAAATTCAACTGTGTTATTTCATTCTCTCTCAAGCAAAAATCCTCTTTCTCTTCAAGCATCTCTTCTCTAACAATGGCACCCGTAGTAAAGATCATGTCACAGACTGGGTTCATCTATGAGAAGAACAACTTCACTGCCTTGGTCAATAAGGGGATTCAGCAATCTGAAGACTATCATAAGATAATGGACTTCGTGAAGAACTGCAAGTTAAGTTTTGCTATGCTGGAATCACCCACAATCTATTGTGAAGTTGTTGAGGAGATGTGGACAACAGCAATCTACAACTCTACTGAAAAAACCATCACTCTGACCATCAAAGGTAATGTTTTCTGTATCAATAGTGATGTAATAAAAGCATGTTTCAAGATTCCTGATGATAATGTTACTGCACCACACACTGACACTGATGTTGTCAATATGCTAAATTCCATTCATTATGCACTTCCTACTGCAAAACTAAGTGAAATTAGAAGACTAGGTCTTAGGAAGGAATGGAGTTACTTGTGTGATGTAGTAACTAAGGTCTTTTCTGGAAAAATCAGTAATTTTGATTTTATGAACATTTCCATGCTTAACATGCTATACATGCTAGTTACAGACAAATATTACAATTTTAGTGACCTGGTTGTGTATGAGTTAGGTTTCAAACTAGGTGACTTAGCCAAAAGAGGAAAGAATATTTACTATGCTAGATTTTTTATTCTTTTGGCTAACCATCTTTGTGAAGAGATTGTACTTGAGAACCCAACCAACAAATTAGCTTGTTGGGTTCAAGAGAGAAGAATCATTGCAGATTTGAACAGAGCCAACCATCACAGGGATGTGCCAATGTTCTATTTTCCTGTAATGCTGACACCTCAGGTAAGTGAGGTAAGTTCATCTACACCCTCAACTATTCCAATCCCTTCTATTTCTTTGACATCAGGCATAGCTATGGCAACTGTGACAATGACCAAACAGTTGCCTACCAAAGCTGCCAAAACAACTGCAATTCTTAAATCCAAATCAAAGAAAACCCCCTCTGGTATCTCTCAAAAGGTACCAGTTGAAAAATCTACCAAAGCCAAAGAGGGGAATGTGAAGGAGGGTAAGATAGGTGAGGGAAGGGGTGAACATCAAAGAAACCCCAAGGATAAGGTTGGAGAGATGAGTGAATCCCAGCCTAGCCACACTGCAGTTTCCCAACAAACTGCAGTGCTTAAAAAGGACAGAAGCTCACTTCTAGCTGCATCCTCCCAAAAGGATGTGGCTATTGAACAAAGCTCTCATCCAAGAGCACAGACCAAGAGGGTTAGGGACACAAGCTCACACCAAACTTACACTAGAAAGAAGAAATCCAAAATAACTGGGGATGCACAGGGCACACACTTAGTGCAAACTGGTGCTAAAGACAGTCTCTGCACCTTCTCAAATTCAGATTGATGTGGCTCCAATAAATGTGGAGTCACAGCCAAAATCTCTCATTATAGAAGCCACTGAAACACAATACTCACCAACCAACTCACTGGAAGTGGACATGATAAACACTTCAATTCCTGATTCTCCTTCTTTAACTCTGTTGGGGAAGCCAAAATCCAGTACAAGTGAGCATCATCTTTTAGATGATTTGTTGGCTCACTTGCCAATTCTTTCTGATTCTATTTTGACATCTGTGCCTCAAATAACTTCAATCAACACAGAGTCAACAATAGTTTCTCTTCCCACCTCATTCATTTCTACTCTCTCGATGGATATTGCTCATCCATCTAGTGGTGATTGTGTCCCGACGGATAAGCTTAACAGCAGTTATCCGTCGGATAGCTTTACCACTCACCCGACGGATATCACTTATCCGTCGAGTGTCTTTGCACAACTTCAAACTTCAATAATTTCAAGTGCAGAAGATTTGGTGGTAATACAATCACTCTTAGGACTGAGAGAGGAGAGTGCATTGAGTGAGAGGCTGGGTTGCTCCGAGGCAAAAGGAGAGGAAAAGAGTGAATCTCAGCAATCCATTCATTCAGGATTGGCAACAGTGAGTGAGAGGAGTCCCACCTTAGTAGGTGAAGGTGAGGGTGTGAGGGTGGGGAACCAGGGTGAGACCCTGATGCAACAAAAGAGAGAACATGAGAGAAAAGCAGGTACTGGAGAAATAAGGATGGAACCAGCCATTGCTAGTGAGTCAATGATTGTGGATGATGCTGAAAAGGAAAGACAAATTCAGCAACATTACAAAGCTGTAATTGATAACATTTCCTTGGATGCTGACACTTTTACTCACCCTGTTTCAGCCTATCAACTGTTGGCTGCTCAGGGTAATGTGGAGGCAGAGCAAACTTTGCACTTAGTGCACACCACAGAATCTCTTCAAAGAGATAAAGCTGCTGTAAACAGGATGCCTCCTAAAGCTGGAGAGCCATCTCAAGAATTTAGAGTAAATTCTGATGATGATGACTCTAGTTCTTTGCATGGAAGCATGAATTTAGGGGGAGCTGAAGGCCCAAATTCTGCTTTAAGTTTACCTGAATGGGCATGGGCGGCAAAGGACTTTACTCGAGGACAATTTGAGGTGTCTTTGGTAAAACAAGTAACAGCTATTCAGCAAGCCCTTCAGGAAGCTTCAGATGCTGGTACCAAGGCTGTTCTTAAAGCTCATCTAGACTCTTTGCACTTAATGAAGATCCAACACTCCAGACATAATATCAGTGTGGATGAATTGAAAAATGAGATAGCTGACTTAAAGACATACAACTGTGAGAAGCTAGATTCAATAATGCCATATGGTACCATGCATGATCTTTTACTAAGGTTGAGAAGAGAATCAGATTCTGACAAGAAGATAGCCAAGCTGGAGACCCGAGTCTAGGTTATTGAGAATTCAGTGGCTCTACTTCTTCAAAATCAACAGACTCAGACAAATCTTCTCATGCAACTGGCTAAAGCACAAGGCCTAACTCCTCCACTTGATGATAACAAAAAGGGGGAGAGAGAATCAAGTAAGGGGGAGAAAGGACCAACTGAGGGGGAGAACATTGTAGTTCAAATCAGCAAAGTAATTTTACCTTCAATTACTATCTCCAAGCCACCAGTTGCAGATGGTATAGATCTTATAAATGCAGCAGCAGCAAATTTGAAAGATGCTGATAAAGAAGAGTTGACTCTGATCAACTGGAAAAAGATTGATGAGGAAATACAGAAAAAGTTTCAATTAGTCAAGGAACCAGATCAGTCAGCCATCCATCACTCTCATGTCAAGCCAATCAATGTGAATGAGATGAGCATGAACTATCTGGAGAAAGGACAATCTTCCTGCATCAAGACTAAAAAGGCTGAGATAATTCTTAAACCAAGGGCAAACTATCCAAAGTCATCTTTGAAGAACCCTATGGATACTGTGTATGAGACACCCGAGCCTGATGAAAAGAAGCTTCTGTCAAGATCTATTCTCCTCAATAAAGATCCAGCTGATTCAACCTCAAGAAAGAGAATTGCAAAAATATTCAGAAATGGGAAGGAAATTTGTGTGGTAGCTGGACATCCACAATTTGCTCATGCAAAGGAAGAAGAAAAAGCCAGATTGAAGCAGGAAAAGAGGCAAGCTGCTCTAGATGCAAAGAAGTCTAAATAAAAGAAAGAACAGTTTGCTATCTTGACCAAGCTACAGGCTGTGAACTCTTCTCAACAAATTCTCTCTCAAGCTACTGAATCAAAGAAGAAGATTGAAGAACAGAAGAAATCTCCAAGAAAGAAAGAACTGGCTAAAAGAACAAAAAGAAAGTTGGATATTATTAACAAGGAATTGGAAGATCAATTTCCAATGGAATCCACTAAAGCTGAAACTAAAGTATCAAAGCCCTCTGTGGTATTTGAAGACATAAGGGTGGTGGACCCCTACAGGAACATACATAGAGAGCCTATTGTGCCAAAGGATGAGCCAATAGAGTGGGATAAATTACCAATTCCTGACTTCAACTTGCCAATTCTCACCAAGCCAAGAAGGACAAAATCAAGGGCAGTCAAGAAAGTGAAGCTGTCACCTCTCAAATCCAAGGCAGTAGTCAAAGCTCAACCCAAGATCAACAAGGGAGACTACTTGTACTTGTGTGACATCAAAGAATTCTCAGACCTAAACCTTTATCTGGAGGAGCTGGATGAGGTAAGGGCAATTGATGCATACAGAAACCTACCTGAAAGGTTGGTATTCAAGTACAAAGGAGGAAGGGAGATTCAGTGGCCTCTTCACATGATACTTCAAGAAAGCCAAGCTATGTTGATCAAAGTCTATTCATCCTTCAAGGAAAACTTTGGGTTTAATGTAACTGCAAGAAGATTAGTATTGAAGAAGATTGAAGAGCTAAGGAGTGTTAGAGCCAAAGATGCACTACCCAAAACTCTTAACATCCCATACACAGGGAGAAGAGTGCATCTAAGGCCCTACTGGCTGATGGAATTCATGGATGACAAGGGTGTGAGAAGATTCTTCAGATTAAAAGACCAATTGAGTATCTCTAGCAATGAGACTCTCTTGGAAATGCATGAAATGTTAGATCTCTCAAAATCTGATGAATTAGAATTCCACAGACAGCTCCAGAATTAAATTGAAGAAAACAACAAAAAGCTTGGAAGAAGATCCAGACCTTCAAGAAACTAGAAAAATCTGCTCAGGCTAGAGGAGCATCTTGAACTGACTGTGAGCCAAACCTTGTACATCTTGTTTAAACTGAAGCACTTTCAGTTTTATCTACTTATCTTTAAAGATATATATTTAGGATGTTTTGTTATCATCAAGTATCTCTTAATTTATGGCTACAATTCCAGTAGACATAAATTGAGGGAGATTGTTGTGAATATGTTGTGCACTTGATGAGTACCTAAACAAAACATCTAAGTAGATTTTACTTAGTGAAATAATGTAGCACTCGACGGATAAGAATTATAGTCCCGACGGATAACTCATTTTAGTCCCGACGAATGAGTAACTTATTATCCATCGAGTTGAGTAGCTTATGTAATAATGAGTTTGTAGCACAATGTTGTATACACCTTTGTATAGAATCTGTAGTAGTATATAAGTCATGTTGACTTTAACTAGATATGCAGAATAGGTTGATTAACTGTACATAAGCAATGTCTTGTAATTCTGTATAAGTGAAATGAAGTCAAGTGCCAAAATAGCTATCAACGGATGCTTAACAAAGCTTCGACGGATGATCAAATGACTTTCAACGGATGTTTAAAATAGCAGTCGACGGATGATCAAGTAAGTCATCGACGGATGATCTGAAAGTCGACGGATGATAATATCAAGATTCAAACATCAGTTGAACAATGAAAGCTGACACACAGCCGTCGAGATGGATACAAACACACTGTGGAAGCCCATTAACTGGGTAATAGAGGACGAAAAGCAGCAAAGATCAAGACTGTTAGATTTTATATTTATTCAGTTCTTTTGACTTTGTAATCTTGGTAATATATAAACCAAGAGAGTAGCAAATAGAAAAACAACTAAGAGAGCTAAGAAACAAATACAGAGAAATCTTTGTAAGCACTATCTTTAGCATTTCCTGTGTTCTTAGTAGTTCTATTTTGTATAAGCAGCTGTGAGCATTTCTGCACACAGAGTTCTCTCGATATATTAAATATATCTCTGGTGGAATTGTTTAAATCCACCAGAAAGTTTTAAAGACTCTTGTTTTTAATTACTCTTGTTTTGATTCATTAAAGTTTATATTCCACATTGTGCTAATCAAAACAAATATATCTATAATCGAGTTGAACATTTTTATCTTAAAGAAAAAGTTCAAGAATTCCATTCAACCCCCCTTCTGTAATTCTTTCTATATTGTTAAGGGACTAACTGATTATCAGACCTACACTTGAGAAAGTAGAAGCAATTGAGAAAGCTCAAGAGAAGCAACAGGCCCAAATCTCTGAGGTCCTGGCTAATCAAGCTTCTCAACAAGCTCAATTGGATGAAATCCAATCTTCAGTTGAACTTCTTCTCTCACTCCTACTATCAGATGATTCCAAAAAGGGGGAGAAGATAGTTAAGTCCAAATGCTCTAATGATCAAATATTGAAGAAGAAAGATGATGAAGCTGATGACCAGGGAAACCCTAGCAAGGGTAGAGGTCAAGTTCAAAGTAAAGGGCAGAGCATCAAGGTTTTTTCAAGGAAACTAATTACTGAAGCAAGCAAATCTTCTACTCAAAAGAAGACAAGTTCTGAAGCTGCTCAAACTCAAAATCGGATAGCAAGTATTGAAACTCAAAATCTGATATCAAGTTCTGATGAGCAAAGTCTGATGACAAAGCCTGATGTTCTGATACAAGGTGGAAGTCAAGATTTTCAAAAGTTCATGCAAACTCTGAAGCCCAAGGGAAAACAGACAACTTTCTACTACAAGGATCCCAAGATTCAGACACTTGATGAGGAAATTGATAGAAGATTATTTCTGAAGCATAATCTAGGAATGGACTTAGAAAATCTTAAGGAGGAAGAAGCTAGATTTAAAGCTGAAAAGAAAAATCTAAAGCCAAAAGCTTCTGTTGTAAAGAAACCTCCAATGCCTAAGGAAAAAGGCATTGTGATCAAGGAAAAGTCACATACTGAGGCTTCAAAACCCAAAACAAGATCACAATCTGAGATTGATCCCAAAGACAAAGGGAAAGGAAAAGTTGATGAACCAACCAAGCCACTAGAGATGAAAATTCCTCAAATTCTGATAAAACCAGTATGCAAAATGGTTCAAGTTACTGATGACATTCTTCCTGAAGATGAAGATGTTCAAACTCTGAAAAGAAGGAAGATTTCTGAAGAATTAAAGACAACCTCTGACAAGGCTCAAGTTGTTCACAGTCAAGAAAAGCAAGCTATAACTGAAACAACAAGTTCTGATAAAGTCATCAAGACATCAACCTCTGACAGTGCTCAAGTTGATTTAGACAAGATGAAAGTAGCTGACAAAAAGAAACTTCTGTGGAAAAATGTCAAACCATCAGATCCAAAGAAAAGCCAATTGTTATATGATTTCATGACTGTTTGATTAAAAGTCAGAGAAGCAAGAGACGGAGCTGGACTAGGTTCTGATGAAGCTAAGATTAAAACAGGAGTTGAAGTGCTGACTAGAGATCCATTTCTTTTAACTGACCAACCTCTTGAAGATGTTACACATAAACACCTTGATAAGGTTATCTCTGTTCAAGTGGTACTGGATGCTCATGACAAGCACAATGTCAAGGAAAATTTGATTCTATTTCTTGAAGATGGAAGGACATATCAGATGTCAGAATCAGATGTGCTAAACAAATCACTGAAAGAACTTGAATTCTTTCATTACCTTTTAGAGGTAAAGTCTGATATTACCAGGAGATGGTCAAAGTTCATATTGAAGACCATCAGAGATAAAACAAGAATTTCTAGTTCAAGAGTTACAGAATTCATTCCTAATATTGTTGAAGATGATGGAAGTGAAATTCCAATGAATAAGGATTCTGCTAAGCTTGAAGTGTTACTGAATGAGAAATGTCTATGCTACAATGAAGATTCTTCTCATCCTAGGGTAATAAGACTGAATGATGGTTTAGAAAGAAACCATATCTCTTCTTTAATGACTGCAATCTATTAGATTGGAAGTCAGAATGAAGAGATGAAGCAAGTCAAGACTATACTCTCTCAAGTCCTGAGGATTAAAGAAGAAAAGCTGATATCAAGCTTTGTCAAGAATCATTATGGATTCATATTGACTCAGTGAGATTGGTAAAAGCTACAAGGACTGTAAGTTGTAGTTAGTTATCTAGTTAAAATCTTATTTGCATTTGTACTTAAATGTTTTTGACATCATCAAATCTATTAACTTGTATATTTTGCATAATTTACAAGTTGGGGGAGATTGTTAGATATATTTGAGATGTCATGTCTAATATGATTCATGTTTACTTTTCAGATCTAAACAAACAGGACATATCAGGACTTACTGGAAGTCAGAACTTAATATCAGAACTTAAGGTCATATCAGAACTTAAGTGCGGGAAGACTTTCATATAAGGAAGGAAGCTGATTTACAATAGAAGATCGAGACTAAAATAATAGAAGATATGCATGGAAAGAGTTAGAGGACTAGAAGACTTGTAGAAGATATCTGATTGATATATTTTAGGAGACAGAATTATATTGTATATCAATTAGAAGTTATCTTGTAACTGTGTACTATATAAACACAGACTTAGGGTTTACACTATATATGTTATCATTATCGAGAAGATTATACATTGTAACCTAGAAGCTCTTAGTGATATTTGTTCATCACTGAGAGAGAACAACAGTTCTTATTGTAACAAAATTTATTCAATATACTTGATCTTTGTTACATACTGGTGTTAAATCGATTTAATTATATAAACATTGTATTCAACCCCCTTCTACAGTGTTGTGTGACCTAACAATCGCATTCGAGGCTCTTTAATCATCCCCTTAATCTTTTTGTCCGTCTGCGAATGATATATTGAAACCAGGGTGTATTAGATTTCTAACGTTCTCGAAATTACTTTAGAATTAAGAGTTAACGAGAAAATCTCAACTGGAATCCGCTATAATGAGCGTCTGTGCAATAGACTTGTAATAATTTGGAATGATCAGTTATCACGGATTGAGTTTTCTTACGACGATAGATCATATGTCAGTATTGAGATATCGCCTTATGGGATCCTTGAGGGAAGACAATGTCGATCTCCCTTATGTTAGGATGAAGTTGTAGAGCGCAAAATGCTCGGACCAGCAGTGGTCCAAAGGACCAAGGATATGATAGATCTAATCAGAGGACGGCTGGTAGTAGCCCAAGATGGACATGATACATATGTTGATTTGACACGAAAGGACAAGGAATAGGAAGTAGGGGACCTAGTGCTGTTATAGGTATTCCCTCGGAAAGGATTGATGAGATTCGGAAAGAAAGGAAAGCTAAGTCCACAATGTGTTGGACCCTTGGATATACTAAAACATATTGGGAAGATAGCATACGAGCTAGCCCTACCCCCGAACCTGTAGCAAGTTCATAACGTGTTTCACGTATCAACGTTAAGAAAGTGTAATTCGGATGCCAGATAAATAGGGGCATATGAGCGCATAGACATGTAACCCGACGTAACCTATATGGAGCAACCAGGAAGGGTTATAGAGTGAAAGGAACAAGTGCTTAGGAGAAGGGTTATTAAACTAGGCAGAGTTTGATGGTAGGACCACAATGTGGGAAAATTTACTCGAGAGTTAGAAAGTGCAATGCTAAGAGAGTATCCCTATTCATTTTCTATCTAATTCCGGGACGGAATCCTTTTAAGGAGGGGAGACTGTAATAACCCCAAAATTTTGAACTTTTGTAACCCTTATGAATAGTTTTTTAGCTGAATGAGAAAACTTTTCATGCCACACTATATAGGGGTTCTATTATGGATATTCTGAGATTTTATTAGTACTTTATATGGTATATAAGTGTATGTAAAGATCGTCAGAATCCAATTCCGAACACTTTGGTTTTTCCCGGAAATCCACTAGATACGGAAAGAATTGAGTATAAGGTAACAGGATAAAAAGGATTTAAATTAAAGGATTATAATAGAGGATCATAAAAAGGAATATAATGTATTGAGAAAGGTTAAGGGAACCTAAGTAATAAGATCCTGGGTATGATCCCTCAAACGATAAACGAAAACGAAAGTTAAGCGAACCGTATAACAGATCAGCGGTCATTAGGCAAACAATTAGAAGCTAATCAAAGAGATTAGTGGGGATGATGTCATCCAATCAATAGAAAGAGGACAAAGGAGGGATGATGACATCACAAAGTGATGCAAGCATGACATAAGAGGGAAGGAAATGTGGTAGAATATTAACCACACAAAATCAAGGGTAAATGGGTAATTGACCTAAAACAAAACAAAACTAATTCAACCAACCAAGCAAATATTCATTTTCATCAAAACAAAAACACAAAATTCTCCTTCATCCTCCCTTTGCTCTCGGCTTTTGCCATTTTCAAAGAAAACAATTTTCAAAATTCAAGTTCAAGGCTTCCTAAATTGGTAAGATAATTCCCTAGTCATCCTTATGCATAATTATGGCTATCTTATGAGTTTAAGCCTTCAATTCTTTCTCAATCTTCTTCAAGAAATCAATGAAGAAGACAATGAATAGTGACTTCAAGAATTTTAACTTGATTTTCTTGTTTTTCCTTTAAGATCCAAGCTTTCCTAAGACTCCTCAAGGCTTCTTAAGGCTTCCTAGCTACTCACACCACTTCAAGGAAGGTATATCATCTCCAAACCCTAGCTTTACTTTGTTAAATAGGATGATTCTAGTTGTTATGGTGATATAGTAGCTTAATGCTTGTTGGTTTAGAATTTGGGTTGGAGTGGTAGTGAAATGGATGGTGAATCTTGTTGTTTTGGTTAAAAGAACTTAAGTATAGTTAAATTCAAGCTTAAGCATAAGTATAAATGTTAATATTGAATTGATTGGGGCTGTTAGGATGTGGTATGGATGGAGTTTGGATTGGGATGTGATTGTGGCTTGATTATGGGTTGAATTGGAAGGGTATAAAATTGGGAAATCGCGTAAACATAGCCGTCGTAATGTCCGATTTACTTTAGACTGCTTTTGTTCATAATATTAGTACCCTAGAAACCCCTGCTAGATGTTTACCATTGCCATTTTTAGATAGCTCATGTTACGAGCTTCGTTTTGATATGTAGTTCGTTTGATTCCGATATACGGTTTAGGAGAAACGACCGTTTTATGTAACGGCATTTCGCGAACGAAACTTTTCCCCTCGCCTTACTTTGAAACATAGGTTAAAGACCAAAAAGGGTTAATTAATGTATGAAACAATTATGGTAAGAGTGTTAGGCAGTTGATAAGACACTCGCGAAGGAATCGCCTTAAAACTCATAATGGTTAAATTATTAAAAATGGTGGAGCCGAGGGTACTCGAGTGACTTAAGAGAATCAGTAAGCGCAAAACAAGCGTTAGAGTCTAAGTTAGTTAAAGTATAGATTTACAAGTGACTTTGGTTTAATTCTAACTTACTTGTTATTTATAGGTTACCAGACTCGTCCCGAGCCTTTTATCACCCCCAGTCGCTCAGGCAAGTTTTCTACCCATTATACTGTTGTTGTGATGTATACACTTGTATATGCATTATCTTGTGATAGATGCATAATAGTAATTAGCAAATTCTTGCGATATATTGTAACATGTAATATGGTATATATGCATGCCTGTTTCGTATTCTTGCCATATATATCTGTTGATTCAGTTGATAATACCTATGCTAGAGAATATCGGTAAATTGCATATACCCTTAGTATAGGGACCCAAGGGTGAAAACATTTTCTAAAACCGGGAGTTGAGGATCCCGAGTAGTATTTGGAAAAGATATAAGTATATTGGAGTATCTTGTAACTTCATCTTTTAAAAACTTATATCTAGTAAATGATTATCTTATGCATGTCAAAGATTTTCAGAAAAATGTTGAGTCAAGGTTAGATATATGAGATCACCTTGCAACGATAGTTTTATACAGTTATAAACTGGAACTCTGTGTATATTATGTATGGAAGAGGACTTCCAAGATTTTGAAAAGTATATATGTATATATACTGAATATTTTGCGACTTCATCGCATTAAGATATCAAACTTGGTTCATTTCTTTTGACCAAGACTTTCATGAGTACTATGAGAAGGCTCATATATTGTTAATCATTATGCATATTATTTTGGTGGGCTTGCTGCTCACCCTTGCTTTCTTCTTTCATCACACAACAACAGATAGAAAAGATGAACAGGACCAAGCTCCCGATTCGCAAACGATTAGGAAACGTTCCGCAGTTTCCTATAGGCGTTGATGTCGCTGTAGCTGAGGTAGGAACTACCAATAGGCTAGGCTTTCAAATTATGATGTACCAGACTTATGTATAATTATGAATTGTAATAATGGCAAAGAAATGTAAATTTATTCAGAAACCTTTTTAAGATGTATTGACATATAATTGTGGAATAAAATGACTTGTGATTATTTTTGGATATTCATCTCTGAGACTATAACGGGTGGTGGTGTGTGTTAGTGTGGGGTCACAGCTTGAGGTTATTTATTATTAATTAAGTGAAGTGATATTGTGGAAAGAAAGACCGTGATGACCCGGATCCCTGACCCCGGATCTGGGGGTGTTATAGAATAGAATTCACGTCCTGGATTTCGACCTTAATCCTGGTCTGAATTGGGCTTCCTTCTAATTCAATTTGGATTGGGCCTTGTTTGGGCCTGTATTTTTCTAAATCCTAATTGGATTTGGGCCTTCTATTTTTCCAAATCCTAATTGGATTTGGGCCTCTATTTTTCCAAATCCTAATTGGATTTGGGCCTCCCATTGGGCCTCTTCCATATTATTCTGGACTTTGATATATTAAAACACCTTCTTTAGAATTCTCTAGAATTCTCGGGAATTTTTATTTATTTTCTTTGTAATTCCTTGGAGTATTCTGGAACGTTCCATTTCTGGGCTTTCTTCTTTGGGCCTTTATTCTTACTGGGCTTTTTGTCCCTTCAACTTCACTTTTTCTCCTATATAAAGGAGTGAGTAGAGTCTATTGCTCCTCACTTTCTCATTTCTAAATTCTCCTTCTTTTTTCTTCTGTTAAGGATCTCAGAGAAATAACTGTAGGTCGGAGTATTTAAAGCCCCAAAGCCTCCATTTAGCAAACCAACCTCTTTTAGCAGCATTATTTCAGGTAAACACCTTTCCTTTTTTTTTCTTTTTGAGCTTGCTTTTGCATAGTTCACGTTTTAAAATTATCTTCTTATGTGCCCTTTTTTTCAGATGGCTGATAAGAAGATGACTCGTTTGGCCAAGATGAACGTGGCCAGAAAATCCAGTGAATTCCCCATTCGATCAAGGTACACTTCCTTGATTGATATGATCAATACTCGTGGGGACGAGTACCCGTCTGATGCGCATTTGGATGTGCACGACCATATCAGCGCCTTGCGGGATCCAAAGGAGCTGGACAAGTTGATTAGTTGCTTCAAAATCAAGGAACCTTTTAAGTTATTTCTTGCGGGTCTGGCCGACAGGGCCTGTCAATGGAGGATGGACGCACTATGCATCTACAGGGACACTCTAAGGGCAGGTATTAGACTCCCCTTTCACCCATTTATCCTTGTTTTGCTAGCAGACGTGGGGATCAGCCCTTGTCAACTCCCTCTAAACTCTTGGAGGTTGATTCTGTGCTACCTGTCGCAATGCGCCAAACACAATGTCCCTACCTCTGTTGCTGCTTTCAGAAAGATTTTTCAGTTCAAGAACAGCCCTGCCAAGAATCCGGGGTGGGTTTCTTTGAACCAGCGCCCAACCGTTCCCCACATAGTGAACGGGAAGTCCATCCCTGACAACAATTTGGGGTGGAAGGAAGATTTTCTGTACGTCGTTTGGGAGGGTGGCGATTAGGGCACCCTATTTCCCCCATCTTTTGGGCTAGCCGTAGATGGGAACCCTAATGATATAGTTTTGTCTGAGGAGGAGACCAGAGCTTTCAACCTCCTTACTCAAGATAATGGGACTTCCCATTCTTGGGATCTTATCAAGGAGACCGTTCTTGTTGAACGCGGCCTTTCTCCCGTTCCTAAAAAGAGTATGTTTCCTTCCTTCTCTAGTTGTCTTCATTTCTTCCATTTTTTATCTTGCTAATTTCTCAATTTACTTTCATTATTTGTTGCAGTGGCTGAGAAGATTGAGGAGGCTACAAAGCCTAAAGACCTGGAGACAACCAGGATGAAACGCGCTGGGAAGGTCTTCAAAGACCCGCGCCTCGGGGATCGTTTCCCAGAGTTTCTACTCTAGGTGAAGGAACCAGGCGAAGAAGGCCCCAGCCAACTTTTACGTACCAAACAAAAACCAGGGGCTTTCTTCCAATCCGCTTGGGGAATCTGGGGCAAGGATTCGATTGTTGGCAACACAGCGCTTGCCAAGGACTGGTCTATGCATTCCATTTCCCCTTTTGACTATCAAGACTTTGTCCTTCAACAGGACTTGGAGGCTAACGAGCTTTTCGGAGCTCAGGCTTTGGCGACGGTATGTCTTTTTCCTTTGGCATTCACAGTTTTTTTTCTTACTTTTGCTTCGTATCTTGTAAGCGAATGCCCATTTTCAAGAGGTGATTCACCAAGCCAAGGCTTGGAAAGTTGGCCTAGAGGATGCGAACAAGAAGCTGGAGGAGGCCAACCAAAGAATAGAGGCCCTTGAAGCCCAACTCGCCTCATCAACTTTTGACCTGGAAATGGCCCGGGCTGAGAATGTTATCCTCAAGGCTCAAAAGTACAAAGCCTTTGACGGCTGGATGGATACTCAGGAATTCAAGGATGTAATGGTGGAGCATGATGCCCTCCTTCATCCAGTCAGCTACAAAGAAGGCTGGGACGCCGCTGTGGAGGCTATCCAGGACGAGTTTCCAGAAGTCCTTGAACAGTCGTCCTTCCCTTGTCCTGTGCGAGTTCCAGCACTTGGGGGCATTTCAGATAAACTTGCTGATCTGATTAAGGATGGCCCGTCGGGGAGTCAAGGCCAAAAAAGGAAGGAGCTTGAATCTAGCTCTGGAGAGGAGGAATCTTCTTCCGAAGAGGAGCCTGAGCCCGTTATAAAGAAGGCCAGGGTAGAAGAGCCTCCAAAGCCAGCGTCTCCTAAACCAGCGTCTCCTACAGCATCCAAAGTGCCCGAAGATAGTTCCGAGAGAACCTCTGCGGAGACTTCCGAGGAGACTTCCGAGGGACCGACTGAAGAGACATCCGAGGAGACTTCGGGTAGTGGTTCCGAAGAATTCTAGCCTTCCAAGGCCTAAGTTTTTATGTATTTCTTCTTTCTTAGACAATATTGAACTTTGTAATTGACATTTATTTTTTTAAGTTGTATTTTGCCCAAGTATAATTGTATTCTTTCTTTCAATTTTTCAAACTCAAGTTTATAACTTGGTTTTATCCTTCACAATGCATCGATCTAATAGGATAAGATTAAGTCGAAGGCTTTATATTATAACTTGGTATTCTTGATACCTTACATGACATGGGATCAACCCTGATAAAATCTAAACATATCTTCTATATAGAAAAAATCCTAAGCAAGCAAAGCTTCAAGGTGGTTTTAAACCTACTTGTCGTTCTGACAAGTGAGAATCGTACTTTAACTGTTCTACACATAGTAAACCTTCAGGCTTGGGGCATGCCAAGTTCTCGGGACTTCAAAACCATCCATAGTCTCCAGCTTGTAGGTTGCTCTACCCTGAACGCTCTTGACTTTGTATGGCCCTTCCCAATTTCGGGCAAGCTTACCTTTCTGCCCTATGCCAGAAGCTTCCACTTTCCTCAAGACTAAGTCACCTTATTTGAAGAACCTTTCTTTAACCCTTAGGTTGTAGTAGAACGAAGTTTTTTTCTGATATTCCACTATCTTCGCATGTGCCTCATCTCGTACTTCATCAATTAGATCCAGGGCTAACCTTTGCCCTTCTTCATTTTCCTCAGCATTGAAAGCTTGAATCCTAGGGGAGGAATGTGATATCTCTACAGGAACAACTGCTTCTACACCATATGCTAACATGAAGGGAGTTGCTCCAGTCATGACTCTACAGGTAGTCCTATAGGCCCATAGTATTGGGAGTATTTCATCCACACAGTTATTTCTTGACTTCTCGATCCTCTTCTTTAGTCCATCCAGGATTATTCGATTCGCCACTTCCGCTTGCCCATTGGGTTGCGGGTGAGCCACAAAGGTGAATCGTAACTCAATTTCATTCTCCTCACAATACTTCTTGAATTCTTCATTGTTGAATTGTGTTCCATTGTTAGTGACTAGGATGCGGGGAATTCCATACCGGCACATAATATTTTCCCATAGGAATTCTGCAACTTGTTTAGTTGTGATTTTGGCCAAAGGCTTGGCTTCAATCCACTTAGTAAAATAGTCAATGGCTACAATCAGGAACTTCCTTTATGCCGTGGCCATGAGGAAAGGCCCCAGTATATCCATTCCCCACATAGCAAAGGGGATGGGCAAGTTGATGGAGGTCAGCATCTCGGGGGGTTGTCTAACGACTGGTGCATGCTTCTGACAGTGGTCACACTTCTTCACATATTCTTTGGCATCAGCCATCATTTCTGGCCAGTAGAAGCCTAAACGGGTTATCTTATGAGCTAAGACCCTGCCTCCCAAGTGTTGCCCATAAATACCTTCATGTACTTCTTCAAGAGCCAAGCGTGCCTCATCGGGCCTGAGACACCTTAAGTAAGGAACCACGAAAGATCTTTTATACAGAATCCCATCTATCAAAGAATACCTTAGTGCTCGAACAGCTAACTTCCGTGCTTCAGTAGGATCGTTTGGTAACCATCCAGTTTGAATGTGGGCCTTAATGGGATCTATCCATGACGTCCCCAGGCCTATAGGAGCTACAAGCTTAACATCGATGCTCCGTGTCTTCAAAATGCAGAAGTATACACTTCCTGAACTTTCTTCTATCTCAGATGAAGGAAACTTTGATAATGCATCTGCCTTAGCATTTTCCTCCCTTGGAATGTGCTCAACATGGCATTCATCGAGCTGGGTCATCACAGCCCTTACCAGGCGGACATACTTAGCCATCGTATCATCCCTTGCCTCAAACTCTACCTTTACCCGGGATACGATCAGCTTCGAATCTCCACGGACTTTTAAGTTCTTGACTCTAAGTGTTCCTGCTAGGCCGAGGCCAACTATCAGAGCTTCATATTCTGCCTCATTGTTTGTGGTTGGGAAGTCTAACTTCATGGCATACTCAATTAAGAACCCATCAGGGCTTTGTAAAACCAAACCTGCTCCACTTGAATTTGTTTTTGATGTTCCATCAAAATAGAGAACCCAATATTCTTTCTCCTTATCATCCTTTTCTTTATCCCCCTTATCAACTTCCTTGTCTTGAGGTATGGTATCTTCCTGCCCCCCGACTTCTTGGTTGGGTACGGTACATTCCACCACGAAGTCAACTAACGCCTGGGCTTTTATTGCCGTTCGTGGCTTATACTTGATGTCGAATTCTCCCAGCTCTATTGCCCACTTGATCAACCTCCTACTAGCCTTGGGACTATGAATGATATTTCTCAGGGGCTGATTTGTTAGCACCTCAATTTAATGAGCCTGAAAGTAAGGACGCAACTTTCTTGAAGCCATTACCAAGGCTAGAGGAAAATTCTCAATAGTTGAGTAATTCAACTCAGCTCCATGCAGAATTTTGCTGACATAGTATACGGGTTTCTGGATTTTCAGTTCCTTCTTAACCAACATAGCGCTCAAAGCACTCTCTGAAATGACCAAGTACAAGTATAAAACTTCATTCAAAGCTGGCTTGGCCAACAACGAGGCCTGGGCCATATATTTCTTTAACTCCTCGAAAACCTTCTGGTTTTCCTCACTTCATACAAAATCTTTAATATTTTTTAGTGACTTGAAGAATGACAAGCACTTATCTCCTGACTTGGAGATGAAACGTCCCAGCGCAACAACCCTTCCTGTGAGCTTCTGAACATCCTTGACAGTTTTTGGTGGTTCCATGTCCAGGATTGCCTTTATTTTATCGGGGTTGGCCTCGATCCCTCTCTTGGAGACCATTAATCCCAAAAAATTTCCAGATCCTACTCCGAAAGCACACTTTGTAGGATTTAACATCATCTTATGGTACCTCAGGACCTCAAAAGCTTCCCTCAAATGGGTTATATGATCAGTCTTTACCAGACTTGATAGGGATAAATAAATCCTGATTTTATTAATAATGGGCTGCTGGACCCAATAATAAGATGTATAATATTCAGACCAGAAAGGTTAAGCCTGACGGACCAGATCAGGCCTGGTGGAATAAAAAAAGGCCCAAAAAGCCCTGATTATTAATTAATTTCGTAATTAATTAATAAGGGAGAAATCAGATGTTGAAAAGAGTCCCGATGAGGATATAAGTCCTTAGAGATTAGCCTCAAGGGGACCTAAAAGGATAAGGAATCAGCTTCCTACTTCCTAGGACTCCTAAGTCTATCCTAATTCAGAGGTTTATCCACCAAGTCTCCTATACCAAGTCCAATTCAAGGACTCCCACATCTATATAAGGGGTCTCACCCCCACCAATCAGAACTACGTTTTTTGACTTGATCCTTGGCAATCAGCAAGGTACGTAGGCATCTTGTTAAGGCAGATTGAGTCACGAAACACAAGAGCAGTCAAACCGAGCCTCGAAGCTCACGTTCCTTAGTATTAAATACAGCAATTATATATAGTAGTTTTAATCCATAACATTTGGCGCCGTCTGTGGGAATTACGCAACAACAACCATGGCGAGAACACGGAGAACAACCAGCACTTTGGAGGAGGGAACACCATCAGGGACAACCCAGGTGATTTCATCAACCGTGGAGGTTCCTCCCCATTCAACTTATGCATCTACTCAGGGGGAAGCCCAGACAGGGGCAACTCATCCTCAGCCACAAGGGACAACTCCCCCGACTGTTCAAGGTACGAATCCTCAAGTTCAACAAATACATATACCTGTGAATTCTCGACCCGTCGGGTATGAATACTCAACTATTGTTACTACTAACCCCCCTTATGGGATGCCCCTTCACCCTGAGGTTGGAAGAAGTGGATATGCTGGGCGAAGCGAAGCACGAGGGCGGTCGCCCCCCTATATACGAGGTTTGGATCCTATCCCTGAGGATCGGGAATTTTCTGGTCCATACACTGAGAGAGACTCCGAATCTTCGGATGATGAAGTGGCCCCGAGAAGGAGGCGTCCTGGAAAAGAGCCAATGCCCGATGGAAGGCAACGCCCCCAAAGCACCCCAGGGGCGAATCCCCAAGAAGTGCAGGAAAAGATCAGGGCTCATGAGGCTGAAATCCAAAGGCTGAGGCGTGATTTGGAGGCTTACCAAGCCACCAGACCCCACATACCTCCTAGGGGGAGAAATCCTCCTATCATAGACCTGGATGGTCAGGTAAGAAGAAGGGCTGCTGTCCCAAGAACTGATCCAAGCAATCTCCTTCCCCTTGGAGATCCTGATGATCCAACTCCACCCTTCACAGAAGAGATAATGAATGCCCATATCTCAAGAAAATTTAAGATGCCCACTATCAAAGCCTATGATGGCACGGGAGACCCCGCTAATCATGTTAGGACATTCTCTAATGCACTGCTGCTGCAACCCGTGAATGATGCTATAAAATGTCGGGCCTTCCCTCAAACCCTGTCGGGTATGGCTCAAAGATGGTACAGTCGCCTACCCCCAAATTCTATTGGATCATTCAGAGAATTAAGTCAGGCTTTTATTAAGCAATTCATCAGTGGAAGAGTCCATGAGAAAAGTTCAGCATCTCTTATGAGTCTTGTGCAGGGAGCTAAAGAATCCTTAAGAGATTACCTAAATCGTTTTACAAAGGAGGCTTTAAAAGTCCCAGACCTTGATGATAAGGTAGCCATGATAGCGCTGCAACAAGGAACTAGGGATGAGTTTTTCAAGATGTCTTTGGCCAAACGACCCCCTGAGAGCATGTTGCAGCTCCAAGAGAGGGCAGGGAAGTATATCAAGGTTGAAGAGAGTATGAGGAAGACCGTAGTAAGTAATGAGCCCACTGGAGGCAAGAAACGAAAAACTGATTTGGAGTACATCGCTAAGGATAAGTATCCTAGAACTGAACAAAACCCTGATTCAACCCCCAAGAAGGGAGGACCTGGGCAAAAGTTCACTGAATACGCTAAGCTGAATGCCCCCAGAAGTCAGATTTTGATGGAGATTGAGAAAGACAGAGATATTCGCTGGCCTAAGCCCTTGAAGGCTGATCCCGCCAAGCTAGATAAGGGCAAGTATTGCAGGTTTCACAAAGATGTTGGCCATGACACCGATGAGTGTAGGCAGTTGAAAGATGAAATTGAGTTTTTGATTCGAAAAGGAAGGCTGAACAAGTATACTGGAGATGGAGGAGACAGAAACAATAATGGAAGGAAGAACTTTGAAGATCGTAGGAGGGACCAAGATGATCAGGGGCGGAATCCCCAACCTAGAGGACCAGTTATAAACACCATTTATGGAGGGCCGAGACCTCGAGGGCCCGTAATAAACACGATCTTTGGAGGTCCAACTGCTGCTGGATTGTCCAAAAATTCCAGAAAGGCATATACTAGAGAGGTTATGCATATTGTTGGAGAAGCCCCGAAGAGGGCCAGGACAGAAGTAACATTGGCTTTTGATGATTCCGACCTAGAGGGTGTGAAGTTTCCCCATGACGACCCGCTGGTCATAACGCCGATAATAGGAAATAGCCCGGTTAAGAGGGTCCTTGTGGATAATGGTGCTTCTGTGGATATCTTGCTCCACGACACCTTTCTAAGGATGGGGTATAACGACTCCCAGTTGACACCAACCGACATGCCGATATATGGATTTGCTGGAGTAGAATGTCCTGTGGAAGGGATAATTAAATTACCAACCACCATAGGTACGGAGCCAAGGCAAGCAACGCAGATGCTGGATTTTGTGGTGGTAAAGGCTAGTTCAACTTATAATGCTATCATGGGGAGAACAGGGATACATGCCTTCAAGGCAGTCCCCTCTTCCTACCATTCAGTCATGAAGTTTCCCACCCGAAATGGGATTGGAGAAGAGAGGGGAGATCAAAAAATGGCTAGAAGCTGTTATGTGGCCTCTTTGAGGGCAGATGGAGTCGGGGGGGCAGGTTCTTCCTATTGAAGATATGGATGTTCGAGAAAATGATGAGAATAGGGGAAGGCCAGCAGAAGAATTGGTTTCGGTTCCTTTAGATCCCAAGAATCCTGAGAGGATGACTTTCATTGGAGCTACATTAGAGGAGCCCCTTAGAGGGAAGTTAGTGAAATTTTTGCAAGAAAATAGTGATGTGTTTGCATGGTCAGCAGCTGATATGCCAGGCATAGACCCGGGGTTAATTACCCACAAGTTAAATGTGGATCCAAGCCGGAAGACAGTGAAACAAAAGAAAAGAAATTTTGCCCCGGAAAGACAAGAGGCTATAAAGCAGGAAGTGGAAAAGCTCTTAGAGGCTGGTTTCATTGAGGAGATTCAATTTCCGGAGTGGTTAGCAAACCCTGTAATGGTGAAGAAGGCTAATGGAAAGTGGAGGATGTGTATAGACTTCACCGATCTGAATGATGCGTGCCCCAAAGACTGTTTTCCGCTGCCTAGAATTGATACTTTGATCGATGCCACCGCTGGACATGAGATTCTGAGTTTCATGGATGGATTTAGCGGATACAACCAGATCAAATGCATAAGGATGACATTCCAAAGGTATCATTTATCACTGACTTTGGTGTTTATTGTTATCTTGTTATGGCGTTTGGTCTCAAGAATGCAGGAGCCACCTATCAAAGGTTGGTGAATAAAATTTTTAAGGATCTTATTGGTAAGACTATGGAAGTCTATGTTGATGACATGCTAGTCAAGAGTCTAGTAAAGATTGATCATATAACCCATTTGAGGGAAGCTTTTGAGGTCCTGAGGTACCACAAGATGATGTTGAATCCCACGAAGTGTGCCTTCGGAGTAGGATCTGGAAAATTCTTGGGATTGATGGTCTCAAAGAGGGGAATTGAGGCTAACCCCGATAAAATAAAGGCAATCCTGGACATGGAACCCCCAAAAACTGTCAAGGATGTTCAGAAACTCACAGGAAGGGTTGCTGCGCTAGGGCGATTCATCTGCAAGTCAGGAGACAAGTGCTTGTCATTCTTCAAGTCATTAAAGAACATTAAAGACTTTGTATGGAGTGAGGAAAATCAGAAGGCATTTGAAGAGTTAAAGAAGTATATGGGCCAGGCCCCGTTGTTGGCCAAGCCAGTTCTGGGTGAAGTTTTATTCTTGTACTTGGCTGTTTCAGAAAGCGCCTTGAGCGCGGTGTTGGTTAAGGAGGAACTGAAGTCCAGAAACCCGTATACTATGTCAGCAAAATTTTGCATGGTGCTGAGTTGAATTATTCAGTCATTGAGAAATTTGCTTTAGCCTTGGTGATGGCTTCAAGAAAGCTGCGTCCTTATTTTCAAGCTCACCAAATTGAAGTGCTAACAAATCAGCCACTGAGAAATATCATTCACAGTCCCAAGGCAAGTGGGAGACTAATTAAGTGGGCAATAGAGTTGGGAGAGTTCGATCTCAAGTATAAGCCACGTATGGCCATAAAAGCCCAGGCACTAGCTGACTTCGTGGTGGAATGTACCATACCCAACCAAGAAGTCGGGGGGCAGGAAGATACCACACCTCAAGAAAAGGGAGTTGACAATGGGGACAAGGAGAAAGAATATTGGGTTCTCTATTTTGATGGAGCATCAAAAACAAATTCCAGTGGAGCAGGGTTGGTTTTGCAAAGCCCTGATGGATTCTTAATTGAGTATGCCATGAAGCTAGACTTCCCAACCACAAACAATGAGGCAGAGTATGAAGCCCTGATTGCTGGCCTTGGTCTAGCTGGGACACTTAGAGTCGAAAACTTAAAGGTCCGTGGAGACTCGAAGTTGATCATATCCCAGGTAAAGGGAGAATTTGAAGCAAAGGATGATACGATGGCAAAGTATGTTCGCCTAGTAAGGGCTGTGATGACCCAATTTAATGAATGCCATGTTGAACACATTCCAAGGGAAGAAAATGCTAAAGCAGATGCGCTATCAAAGTTTGCTTCATCTGAGATTGAAAAAAGTTCAGGAAGTGTGTACTTCCGTGTTTTGAAGACACGAAGCATAGATGTTAAACTTGTGGCTCCCGTAGGCTTGGGGACGTCATGGATTGATCCCATCAAGGCTCACATTCAGACCGGTTGGTTGCCAAGCGATACAATTGAGGCACGGAAGTTAACTGTTCGAGCACTAAGGTACTCTTTGATAGATGGGATTCTATATAAAAGATCTTTCGTGGTTCCTTACTTGAGGTGTCTCAGGCCCGATGAGGCACGCTTGGCTCTTGAGGAAGTGCATGAAGGCATTTGTGGGCAACACTTGGGGGGCAGGGCCTTGGCTCATAAGATAACTCGTTTAGGCTTCTATTGGCCAGAAATGATGGCTGATGCCAAAGAATATGTAAAGAAGTGTGATCGTTGTCAGAAGCATGCACCAGTCGCCAGACAACCCCCCGAGATGCTGACCTCTATCAACTCACCTATTCCCTTTGCTATGTGGGGGATGGATATTCTAGGGCCTTTTCCTATGGCCACAGCACAAAGGAAGTTTCTGATTGTAGCCATTGATTATTTCACCAAGTGGATCGAAGCCAAACCTTTGGCCAAAATCACAACTAAGCAGGTTGCACAATTCCTGTGGGAAAATATTATGTGCCGATATGGAATTCCCCGTATCCTCGTCACTGACAATGGAACGCAATTCAATAATGAGGAATTCAAGAAGTACTGTGAAGAAAATGAAATTGAGTTACGGTTCACCTCTGTCGCTCACCCACAAACTAATGGGCAAGCAGAAGTTGCAAATCGAATAATTCTGGACGGATTAAAGAAGAGGATCGAGAAGTCAAGAAACAATTGGGTGGATGAGATACTTCCCATATTATGGGCATATAGGACTACCTGTAGAGTCACGACAGGTGCGACCCCTTTCATGTTGGCATATGGGGCAGAAGCAGTAGTTCCCGTGGAGATATCACATTCTTCTCCAAGGATTCAGGCTTTTGATGAGAAAGAAAATGAGGAAGGGCAGAAGCTAGCCCTGGATTTAATCGATGAAGTGCGAGATAAAGCACATGCAAAGATAGTAGAATATCAGAAAAAAGCTTCATTCTACTACAACCTAAGGGTTAAAGAAAGGTTTTTTAAACAAGGCGATCTAGTCTTGAGGAAGATAGAAGCATCTGGTGTAGGACAAAAAGGGAAGCTTGCCCCAAATTGGGAAGGGCCGTACAGAGTCAAGAGTGTTCAAGGTAGAGGAACCTACAAGCTCGAGACTGTGGATGGTTTTGAAGTCCCGAGGACCTGGCACGCACAAAACCTGAAGGTTTACTACGTGTAAGATAGGCGAAGTACGATTCTCACTTGTCATTATGGCAAGTAGGTTTAAAAGCACCTGGAAGCTTTGCTTGCGTAGGATTTTATATTCCAGTAGAATTTACATTGTCAAGTTATTATTGATTAGGGTCGAACCCATGCTATGTAAGGTTTTGAAAAACCAGACTTCATGTTAAAGAGTTTTAAGTTATTTCTATCTAAAGGATGTTTAAACACACATTAAGACTATAATGATAAGAGGCCGAAGGAGCAACATACAAAATTTAACCCCAAAGGGTAACAACTTCTGATAAAATAAAGTTCATAAAGAAGATATACAAAAAATTAGGCCTCGGAAGGTTGAGATTCTTCAGAACCACTATCCGACGACTCCTCGGAAGTTTCAGTCGTCTCTTCAGAAGTCTCAGTCGAACCCTCCGAAGTCCCTGTGGAAGTTCCCTCTGCAGGAGATGATGGCTGTTGAGGCACTACTTTTGAAGGTTCTTCCACCCTTGCCTTCTTAGTAGCAGGCTCGAGTTCCTCCTCAGAAGAATCCTCCTCTTCTCCATCCCTGATCATGCCAGCAAGCTTCTCAGTAACGCCTCCAAGCTCTGGAACCCGCACAGGGCAGGGAAAGGGCGACTGCTCAAGGATCTCGGGAAACTCATCCTGGATAGCCTCCACAGCAGCGTCCCAACCCTCCTTGTAGCTGACTGGGTGAAGAAGGGCGTCATGCTCCACCATCAGGTCTTTGAATTCTTGGGTATCCATCCAGCCGTCAAAGGCTTTGTCCTTCTGCGCCTTCAAGATTACGTTTTCAGCCCGGGCCGTCTCCAGGTCAGAAGTGGAAGAAGCCAATTGAGCTTCAAGGGCCTCAATTTTTTGGTTGGCCTCCTCCAACTTCTTGTTGGCATCTTCCAGGCCAACCTTCCAAGCCTTAGCTTGGTGAATTGCCCCTTGAAAATGGGCGTTAGCCTGCAAGAGAAATAGCAAAACTTTAGAAAAGAAGCATGAAAAGAAAAGTGTAAAAGGCATAAGTAAAGTGCGTACTGTCGCCAGGGCTTGGGCTCCAAAAAGCTCGTTCCCCTCTAAGTCCTGTTGGAGGACAAAGTCTTGATAGTCCACCGGAGAGATGGAATGTTTGGACCATTCCTTGGACAGGGCTGTGCTGCCCAATATTGAGTCCTTGCCCCGGATCCCCCAGGCAGGTTGAAAATAGGCCCCTGGCCTCTGCTTGGTGCGCAAAACCTGGCTGGGACCTTCCTCATTTGGCTCCATAGCCTGAAGGAGGAACTCAGGGAAGCGATCACCAAGCCTAGGATCTTTGAAAATCTTCCCAGCCCTCTTCATCCTGGTCGTTTCCAGGTCCTTTGGCTTCGTAGCCTCCTCAATCTTCTCAGCCACTGCGGCAAGCAAAGTCAGTTGAAAACTAATGGAATAAAAATGCAGGAAATAAAGTAGATGAAGGTAGGAACTTACTTTTCTTATGAACGGGCGAGAGGCCGCGTTCTACCAGGACAGTCTCCCGGATAAGATCCCAAGAATGGGAGGTGCCGTTGTCTTGCGTCAGGAGGTTGAAACCTCTAGCCTCCTCCTCAGACAAAGCTAGTCATTTGGGCTCCCATCCACGGCAATCCCAAAAGAAGATCGAAATAGGGAACCCCAGTCTCCACCCTCCCAAACTATAAACAAAAAATCCTTCTTCCACCCCAAATTGTTGTCAGGGATGGATTTCCCATTCACAATATGGGGGATAGTGGGGCGTTGGTTGATAGAAACCCAACCCGGACTTTTATCGGGGCTGTTCTTGAACTGGAAAATCTTCCTGAAAACAGCAACAGATGTGGGGATGCTGTGCTTGGCGCATTGCGACAGATAGCATAGGATCAACCTCCAGGAATTGGGGGGAAGCTGGCAAGGGCTGATGCCTACATCAGCCAAAGTAAAGGGATGAATGGATGAAAAGGGAGTCTAATACCTGCCCTTAGAGTATCCCTATAGACGCATAGCGCGTCCTTCTTCCATTGACAGGCCCTGTCGGCCGGACCTGCAAGAACCAGCTTAAAAGGTTCTTTGATTCTGAAGCAGCCGCTCAACTTTTCCAGCTCCTTGGGACCCCGTAAGGCGCTGATATGATCGTGTGCGTCCAGATGCGCATCAGACGGATACTCGTCCCCTCGAGTGTTGATCATGTCGATTAAGGAAGTATACCTCGATCGAATAGGGAAAATCATTGGATTTTCTAGCCATGTTCATCTTGGCCAAACGAGTCATTCTTTTGTCAGCCATCTGAAAAAAGATATGAGGCACGTAAATAGGCTGTCTTAAAATGGCACACAATGGAAAAATGAACACAAAAAACAAAGGGAGAAATCTTACCTGAAAAAGCACTCCTGAGAAAGGCTTTGAGCTCCGACTTGCTGTTATTGCTCTGAGAATCTTAGCAGGAGAATGAAGAAGAAAACAAAGAAATGAGGAAGTGAGGAGTAGTGACCTTTCCTCATTCCTTTATATAGGAGGAAAAAGAAGTTGAAGGGACAAAAAGCCCATTAAGAACAAAGGCCCATGAGAAAAAGCCCAGGAAAAAGCATCTTCCAGAATATTCCTAGGAATTCTAGGGCATTCTAAACAGGGTGTGATAAAGCCCAGTAAAGAGGCCCAGTAATATTTGATAAAGCCCAATGAAGAGGCCCAGTAATATTTGATAAAGCCCAATAAAGAGGCCCAGTAATATTTGATAAAGCCCAATAAAGAGGCCCAGTAATATTTGATAAAGCCCAATAGAGAAATCCAGGCCCAAATCCAATTAGGATTTGGAAAATTCAGTTTTAGCCTTAAAAATGTAAGGCCCAAATAAAAAGATGTAAGACCAGGATTCAGGTCGAAATCCAGGTCGTGAATCCTGCTCAAAAACTTTCGAGCAGACACCCGAAAATAACGGAGAAAAAAGACCAGGATTCAGGTCGAAATCCAGGTCGTGAATCCTGCTCAAAAACTTTCGAGCAGACACCCGAAAATAACGGAGAAAAAAGACCAGGATTCAGGTCGAAATCCAGGTCGTGATCCCTGCTCGAAATTTTTCGACTAGATTCACGAAAAAAGCGGAAAAAATAGAACTGAATTGAGGTCGAAACTTCGACTAGGAATGAGGTCGAATTAGACAAGCATTTTACAGAAATAAGGATCAAAAATCCAGGTCGAATTTCGACTAGGATCCTGGTCGAAATCCAGGTCGTGAATCCTAGTCGAAATTCTTCGACCAGGAATCAAGAAAACCAAAGAATTTTCGACCAGGATCCAGGTCGAAATTTCGACCAGGATCCAGGTCGAAATCCTAGTCGAAGGGCTCAAAATCAGAAACTAAAAGTGGGGAATTGACGACCTAGATCCAGGTCGAAATTTCGACTAGGATCCTGGTCGAAATCCAGGTCGTGGATCCTAGTCGAAATCCTTCGACCAGGATGATAAGGCTGACCCCTATTTTCGACTAGGATCCAGGTCGAAATTTCGACTAGGATCCTGGTCGAAAAAAGGGCTGGAAATTTGAAAATTCCAGAAAATAAGGAAAAATCCCAGAAAAATTAGGGAAAATTCCAGAAAAATAAGGAAAAATCCCAGAAAAATTAGGGAAAATTCCAGAAAATAAGGAAAAATCCCAGAAAAATTAGGGAAAATTCCAGAAAATAAGGAAAAATCCCAGAAAAATTAGGGAAAATTCCAGAAAATGAGGAAAAATCCCAGAAAAATTAGGGAAAAATCCAGAAATTAGGGAAAAAATCCCGGAAATAAGGGAAAAATTCCTGGAAATCAAAATAATTCCTGAATAAAAGGAAAAACTCGTTGTAAACGTGTAGGTCGCTCCACACTTTACGCAAGAACGAAACCCTGTAAGGGAATGAATAGACTTAACTTCTGTGAAACCTAATCAATGTTTCCCAAAAGTTGGGGGGCAAATGATAGGGATAAATAAATCCTGATTTTATTAATAATGGGCTGCTGGACCCAATAATAAGATGTATAATATTCAGACCAGAAAGGTTAAGCCTGACGGACCAGATCAGGCCTGGTGGAATAAAAAAAGGCCCAAAAAGCCCTGATTATTAATTAATTTCGTAATTAATTAATAAGGGAGAAATCAGATGTTGAAAAGAGTCCCGATGAGGATATAAGTCCTTAGAGATTAGCCTCAAGGGGACCTAAAAGGATAAGGAATCAGCTTCCTACTTCCTAGGACTCCTAAGTCTATCCTAATTCAGAGGTTTATCCACCAAGTCTCCTATACCAAGTCCAATTCAAGGACTCCCACATCTATATAAGGGGTCTCACCCCCACCAATCAGAACTACGTTTTTTGACTTGATCCTTGGCAATCAGCAAGGTACGTAGGCATCTTGTTAAGGCAGATTGAGTCACGAAACACAAGAGCAGTCAAACCGAGCCTCGAAGCTCACGTTCCTTAGTATTAAATACAGCAATTATATATAGTAGTTTTAATCCATAACATTTGGCGCCGTCTGTGGGAATTACGCAACAACAACCATGGCGAGAACACGGAGAACAACCAGCACTTTGGAGGAGGGAACACCATCAGGGACAACCCAGGTGATTTCATCAACCGTGGAGGTTCCTCCCCATTCAACTTATGCATCTACTCAGGGGGAAGCCCAGACAGGGGCAACTCATCCTCAGCCACAAGGGACAACTCCCCCGACTGTTCAAGGTACGAATCCTCAAGTTCAACAAATACATATACCTGTGAATTCTCGACCCGTCGGGTATGAATACTCAACTATTGTTACTACTAACCCCCCTTATGGGATGCCCCTTCACCCTGAGGTTGGAAGAAGTGGATATGCTGGGCGAAGCGAAGCACGAGGGCGGTCGCCCCCCTATATACGAGGTTTGGATCCTATCCCTGAGGATCGGGAATTTTCTGGTCCATACACTGAGAGAGACTCCGAATCTTCGGATGATGAAGTGGCCCCGAGAAGGAGGCGTCCTGGAAAAGAGCCAATGCCCGATGGAAGGCAACGCCCCCAAAGCACCCCAGGGGCGAATCCCCAAGAAGTGCAGGAAAAGATCAGGGCTCATGAGGCTGAAATCCAAAGGCTGAGGCGTGATTTGGAGGCTTACCAAGCCACCAGACCCCACATACCTCCTAGGGGAGAAATCCTCCTATCATAGACCTGGATGGTCCGGTAAGAAGAAGGGCTGCTGTCCCAAGAACTGATCCAAGCAATCTCCTTCCCCTTGGAGATCCTGATGATCCAACTCCACCCTTCACAGAAGAGATAATGAATGCCCATATCTCAAGAAAATTTAAGATGCCCACTATCAAAGCCTATGATGGCACGGGAGACCCCGCTAATCATGTTAGGACATTCTCTAATGCACTGCTGCTGCAACCCGTGAATGATGCTATAAAATGTCGGGCCTTCCCTCAAACCCTGTCGGGTATGGCTCAAAGATGGTACAGTCGCCTACCCCCAAATTCTATTGGATCATTCAGAGAATTAAGTCAGGCTTTTATTAAGCAATTCATCAGTGGAAGAGTCCATGAGAAAAGTTCAGCATCTCTTATGAGTCTTGTGCAGGGAGCTAAAGAATCCTTAAGAGATTACCTAAATCGTTTTACAAAGGAGGCTTTAAAAGTCCCAGACCTTGATGATAAGGTAGCCATGATAGCGCTGCAACAAGGAACTAGGGATGAGTTTTTCAAGATGTCTTTGGCCAAACGACCCCCTGAGAGCATGTTGCAGCTCCAAGAGAGGGCAGGGAAGTATATCAAGGTTGAAGAGAGTATGAGGAAGACCGTAGTAAGTAATGAGCCCACTGGAGGCAAGAAACGAAAAACTGATTTGGAGTACATCGCTAAGGATAAGTATCCTAGAACTGAACAAAACCCTGATTCAACCCCCAAGAAGGGAGGACCTGGGCAAAAGTTCACTGAATACGCTAAGCTGAATGCCCCCAGAAGTCAGATTTTGATGGAGATTGAGAAAGACAGAGATATTCGCTGGCCTAAGCCCTTGAAGGCTGATCCCGCCAAGCTAGATAAGGGCAAGTATTGCAGGTTTCACAAAGATGTTGGCCATGACACCGATGAGTGTAGGCAGTTGAAAGATGAAATTGAGTTTTTGATTCGAAAAGGAAGGCTGAACAAGTATACTGGAGATGGAGGAGACAGAAACAATAATGGAAGGAAGAACTTTGAAGATCGTAGGAGGGACCAAGATGATCAGGGGCGGAATCCCCAACCTAGAGGACCAGTTATAAACACCATTTATGGAGGGCCGAGACCTCGAGGGCCCGTAATAAACACGATCTTTGGAGGTCCAACTGCTGCTGGATTGTCCAAAAATTCCAGAAAGGCATATACTAGAGAGGTTATGCATATTGTTGGAGAAGCCCCGAAGAGGGCCAGGACAGAAGTAACATTGGCTTTTGATGATTCCGACCTAGAGGGTGTGAAGTTTCCCCATGACGACCCGCTGGTCATAACGCCGATAATAGGAAATAGCCCGGTTAAGAGGGTCCTTGTGGATAATGGTGCTTCTGTGGATATCTTGCTCCACGACACCTTTCTAAGGATGGGGTATAACGACTCCCAGTTGACACCAACCGACATGCCGATATATGGATTTGCTGGAGTAGAATGTCCTGTGGAAGGGATAATTAAATTACCAACCACCATAGGTACGGAGCCAAGGCAAGCAACGCAGATGCTGGATTTTGTGGTGGTAAAGGCTAGTTCAACTTATAATGCTATCATGGGGAGAACAGGGATACATGCCTTCAAGGCAGTCCCCTCTTCCTACCATTCAGTCATGAAGTTTCCCACCCGAAATGGGATTGGAGAAGAGAGGGGAGATCAAAAAATGGCTAGAAGCTGTTATGTGGCCTCTTTGAGGGCAGATGGAGTCGGGGGGCAGGTTCTTCCTATTGAAGATATGGATGTTCGAGAAAATGATAAGAATAGGGGAAGGCCAGCAGAAGAATTGGTTTCGGTTCCTTTAGATCCCAAGAATCCTGAGAGGATGACTTTCATTGGAGCTACATTAGAGGAGCCCCTTAGAGGGAAGTTAGTGAAATTTTTGCAAGAAAATAGTGATGTGTTTGCATGGTCAGCAGCTGATATGCCAGGCATAGACCCGGGGTTAATTACCCACAAGTTAAACGTGGATCCAAGCCGGAAGACAGTGAAACAAAAGAAAAGAAATTTTGCCCCGGAAAGACAAGAGGCTATAAAGCAGGAAGTGGAAAAGCTCTTAGAGGCTGGTTTCATTGAGGAGATTCAATTTCCGGAGTGGTTAGCAAACCCTGTAATGGTGAAGAAGGCTAATGGAAAGTGGAGGATGTGTATAGACTTCACCGATCTGAATGATGCGTGCCCCAAAGACTGTTTTCCGCTGCCTAGAATTGATACTTTGATCGATGCCACCGCTGGACATGAGATTCTGAGTTTCATGGATGGATTTAGCGGATACAACCAGATCAAAATGCATAAGGATGACATTCCAAAGGTATCATTTATCACTGACTTTGGTGTTTATTGTTATCTTGTTATGGCGTTTGGTCTCAAGAATGCAGGAGCCACCTATCAAAGGTTGGTGAATAAAATTTTTAAGGATCTTATTGGTAAGACTATGGAAGTCTATGTTGATGACATGCTAGTCAAGAGTCTAGTAAAGATTGATCATATAACCCATTTGAGGGAAGCTTTTGAGGTCCTGAGGTACCACAAGATGATGTTGAATCCCACGAAGTGTGCCTTCGGAGTAGGATCTGGAAAATTCTTGGGATTGATGGTCTCAAAGAGGGGAATTGAGGCTAACCCCGATAAAATAAAGGCAATCCTGGACATGGAACCCCCAAAAACTGTCAAGGATGTTCAGAAACTCACAGGAAGGGTTGCTGCGCTAGGGCGATTCATCTCCAAGTCAGGAGACAAGTGCTTGTCATTCTTCAAGTCATTAAAGAACATTAAAGACTTTGTATGGAGTGAGGAAAATCAGAAGGCATTTGAAGAGTTAAAGAAGTATATGGGCCAGGCCCCGTTGTTGGCCAAGCCAGTTCTGGGTGAAGTTTTATTCTTGTACTTGGCTGTTTCAGAAAGCGCCTTGAGCGCGGTGTTGGTTAAGGAGGAACTGAAAGTCCAGAAACCCGTATACTATGTCAGCAAAATTTTGCATGGTGCTGAGTTGAATTATTCAGTCATTGAGAAATTTGCTTTAGCCTTGGTGAAGGCTTCAAGAAAGCTGCGTCCTTATTTTCAAGCTCACCAAATTGAAGTGCTAACAAATCAGCCACTGAGAAATATCATTCACAGTCCCAAGGCAAGTGGGAGACTAATTAAGTGGGCAATAGAGTTGGGAGAGTTCGATCTCAAGTATAAGCCACGTATGGCCATAAAAGCCCAGGCACTAGCTGACTTCGTGGTGGAATGTACCATACCCAACCAAGAAGTCGGGGGGCAGGAAGATACCACACCTCAAGAAAAGGGAGTTGACAATGGGGACAAGGAGAAAGAATATTGGGTTCTCTATTTTGATGGAGCATCAAAAACAAATTCCAGTGGAGCAGGGTTGGTTTTGCAAAGCCCTGATGGATTCTTAATTGAGTATGCCATGAAGCTAGACTTCCCAACCACAAACAATGAGGCAGAGTATGAAGCCCTGATTGCTGGCCTTGGTCTAGCTGGGACACTTAGAGTCGAAAACTTAAAGGTCCGTGGAGACTCGAAGTTGATCATATCCCAGGTAAAGGGAGAATTTGAAGTAAAGGATGATACGATGGCAAAGTATGTTCGCCTAGTAAGGGCTGTGATGACCCAATTTAATGAATGCCATGTTGAACACATTCCAAGGGAAGAAAATGCTAAAGCAGATGCGCTATCAAAGTTTGCTTCATCTGAGATTGAAAAAAGTTCAGGAAGTGTGTACTTCCGTGTTTTGAAGACACGAAGCATAGATGTTAAACTTGTGGCTCCCGTAGGCTTGGGGACGTCATGGATTGATCCCATCAAGGCTCACATTCAGACCGGTTGGTTGCCAAGCGATACAATTGAGGCACGGAAGTTAACTGTTCGAGCACTAAGGTACTCTTTGATAGATGGGATTCTATATAAAAGATCTTTCGTGGTTCCTTACTTGAGGTGTCTCAGGCCCGATGAGGCACGCTTGGCTCTTGAGGAAGTGCATGAAGGCATTTGTGGGCAACACTTGGGGGGCAGGGCCTTGGCTCATAAGATAACTCGTTTAGGCTTCTATTGGCCAGAAATGATGGCTGATGCCAAAGAATATATAAAGAAGTGTGATCGTTGTCAGAAGCATGCACCAGTCGCCAGACAACCCCCCGAGATGCTGACCTCTATCAACTCACCTATTCCCTTTGCTATGTGTGGATGGATATTCTAGGGCCTTTTCCTATGGCCACAGCACAAAGGAAGTTTCTGATTGTAGCCATTGATTATTTCACCAAGTGGATCGAAGCCAAACCTTTGGCCAAAATCACAACTAAGCAGGTTGCACAATTCCTGTGGGAAAATATTATGTGCCGATATGGAATTCCCCGTATCCTCGTCACTGACAATGGAACGCAATTCAATAATGAGGAATTCAAGAAGTACTGTGAAGAAAATGAAATTGAGTTACGGTTCACCTCTGTCGCTCACCCACAAACTAATGGGCAAGCAGAAGTTGCAAATCGAATAATTCTGGACGGATTAAAGAAGAGGATCGAGAAGTCAAGAAACAATTGGGTGGATGAGATACTTCCCATATTATGGGCATATAGGACTACCTGTAGAGTCACGACAGGTGCGACCCCTTTCATGTTGGCATATGGGGCAGAAGCAGTAGTTCCCGTGGAGATATCACATTCTTCTCCAAGGATTCAGGCTTTTGATGAGAAAGAAAATGAGGAAGGGCAGAAGCTAGCCCTGGATTTAATCGATGAAGTGCGAGATAAAGCACATGCAAAGATAGTAGAATATCAGAAAAAAGCTTCATTCTACTACAACCTAAGGGTTAAAGAAAGGTTTTTTAAACAAGGCGATCTAGTCTTGAGGAAGATAGAAGCATCTGGTGTAGGACAAAAAGGGAAGCTTGCCCCAAATTGGGAAGGGCCGTACAGAGTCAAGAGTGTTCAAGGTAGAGGAACCTACAAGCTCGAGACTGTGGATGGTTTTGAAGTCCCGAGGACCTGGCACGCACAAAACCTGAAGGTTTACTACGTGTAAGATAGGCGAAGTACGATTCTCACTTGTCATTATGGCAAGTAGGTTTAAAAGCACCTGGAAGCTTTGCTTGCGTAGGATTTTATATTCCAGTAGAATTTACATTGTCAAGTTATTATTGATTAGGGTCGAACCCATGCTATGTAAGGTTTTGAAAAACCAGACTTCATGTTAAAGAGTTTTAAGTTATTTCTATCTAAAGGATGTTTAAACACACATTAAGACTATAATGATAAGAGGCCGAAGGAGCAACATACAAAATTTAACCCCAAAGGGTAACAACTTCTGATAAAAATAAAGTTCATAAAGAAGATATACAAAAAAAATTAGGCCTCGGAAGGTTGAGATTCTTCAGAACCACTATCCGACGACTCCTCGGAAGTTTCAGTCGTCTCTTCAGAAGTCTCAGTCGAACCCTCCGAAGTCCCTGTGGAAGTTCCCTCTGCAGGAGATGATGGCTGTTGAGGCACTACTTTTGAAGGTTCTTCCACCCTTGCCTTCTTAGTAGCAGGCTCGAGTTCCTCCTCAGAAGAATCCTCCTCTTCTCCATCCCTGATCATGCCAGCAAGCTTCTCAGTAACGCCTCCAAGCTCTGGAACCCGCACAGGGCAGGGAAAGGGCGACTGCTCAAGGATCTCGGGAAACTCATCCTGGATAGCCTCCACAGCAGCGTCCCAACCCTCCTTGTAGCTGACTGGGTGAAGAAGGGCGTCATGCTCCACCATCAGGTCTTTGAATTCTTGGGTATCCATCCAGCCGTCAAAGGCTTTGTCCTTCTGCGCCTTCAAGATTACGTTTTCAGCCCGGGCCGTCTCCAGGTCAGAAGTGGAAGAAGCCAATTGAGCTTCAAGGGCCTCAATTTTTTGGTTGGCCTCCTCCAACTTCTTGTTGGCATCTTCCAGGCCAACCTTCCAAGCCTTAGCTTGGTGAATTGCCCCTTGAAAATGGGCGTTAGCCTGCAAGAGAAATAGCAAAACTTTAGAAAAGAAGCATGAAAAGAAAAGTGTAAAAGGCATAAGTAAAGTGCGTACTGTCGCCAGGGCTTGGGCTCCAAAAAGCTCGTTCCCCTCTAAGTCCTGTTGGAGGACAAAGTCTTGATAGTCCACCGGAGAGATGGAATGTTTGGACCATTCCTTGGACAGGGCTGTGCTGCCCAATATTGAGTCCTTGCCCCGGATCCCCCAGGCAGGTTGAAAATAGGCCCCTGGCCTCTGCTTGGTGCGCAAAACCTGGCTGGGACCTTCCTCATTTGGCTCCATAGCCTGAAGGAGGAACTCAGGGAAGCGATCACCAAGCCTAGGATCTTTGAAAATCTTCCCAGCCCTCTTCATCCTGGTCGTTTCCAGGTCCTTTGGCTTCGTAGCCTCCTCAATCTTCTCAGCCACTGCGGCAAGCAAAGTCAGTTGAAAACTAATGGAATAAAAATGCAGGAAATAAAGTAGATGAAGGTAGGAACTTACTTTTCTTATGAACGGGCGAGAGGCCGCGTTCTACCAGGACAGTCTCCCGGATAAGATCCCAAGAATGGGAGGTGCCGTTGTCTTGCGTCAGGAGGTTGAAACCTCTAGCCTCCTCCTCAGACAAAGCTAGTCATTTGGGCTCCCATCCACGGCAATCCCAAAAGAAGATCGAAATAGGGAACCCCAGTCTCCACCCTCCCAAACTATAAACAAAAAATCCTTCTTCCACCCCAAATTGTTGTCAGGGATGGATTTCCCATTCACAATATGGGGGATAGTGGGGCGTTGGTTGATAGAAACCCAACCCGGACTTTTATCGGGGCTGTTCTTGAACTGGAAAATCTTCCTGAAAACAGCAACAGATGTGGGGATGCTGTGCTTGGCGCATTGCGACAGATAGCATAGGATCAACCTCCAGGAATTGGGGGGAAGCTGGCAAGGGCTGATGCCTACATCAGCCAAAAGTAAAGGGATGAATGGATGAAAAGGGAGTCTAATACCTGCCCTTAGAGTATCCCTATAGACGCATAGCGCGTCCTTCTTCCATTGACAGGCCCTGTCGGCCGGACCTGCAAGAACCAGCTTAAAAGGTTCTTTGATTCTGAAGCAGCCGCTCAACTTTTCCAGCTCCTTGGGATCCCGTAAGGCGCTGATATGATCGTGTGCGTCCAGATGCGCATCAGACGGATACTCGTCCCCTCGAGTGTTGATCATGTCGATTAAGGAAGTATACCTCGATCGAATAGGAAAATCATTGGATTTTCTAGCCATGTTCATCTTGGCCAAACGAGTCATTCTTTTGTCAGCCATCTGAAAAAAGATATGAGGCACGTAAATAGGCTGTCTTAAAATGGCACACAATGGAAAAATGAACACAAAAAACAAAGGGAGAAATCTTACCTGAAAAAGCACTCCTGAGAAAGGCTTTGAGCTCCGACTTGCTGTTATTGCTCTGAGAATCTTAGCAGGAGAATGAAGAAGAAAACAAAGAAATGAGGAAGTGAGGAGTAGTGACCTTTCCTCATTCCTTTATATAGGAGGAAAAAGAAGTTGAAGGGACAAAAAGCCCATTAAGAACAAAGGCCCATGAGAAAAAGCCCAGGAAAAAGCATCTTCCAGAATATTCCTAGGAATTCTAGGGCATTCTAAACAGGGTGTGATAAAGCCCAGTAAAGAGGCCCAGTAATATTTGATAAAGCCCAATGAAGAGGCCCAGTAATATTTGATAAAGCCCAATAAAGAGGCCCAGTAATATTTGATAAAGCCCAATAAAGAGGCCCAGTAATATTTGATAAAGCCCAATAGAGAAATCCAGGCCCAAATCCAATTAGGATTTGGAAAATTCAGTTTTAGCCTTAAAAAATGTAAGGCCCAAATAAAAAGATGTAAGACCAGGATTCAGGTCGAAATCCAGGTCGTGAATCCTGCTCAAAAACTTTCGAGCAGACACCCGAAAATAACGGAGAAAAAAGACCAGGATTCAGGTCGAAATCCAGGTCGTGAATCCTGCTCAAAAACTTTCGAGCAGACACCCGAAAATAACGGAGAAAAAAGACCAGGATTCAGGTCGAAATCCAGGTCGTGATCCCTGCTCGAAATTTTTCGACTAGATTCACGAAAAAAAGCGGAAAAAATAGAACTGAATTGAGGTCGAAACTTCGACTAGGAATGAGGTCGAATTAGACAAGCATTTTACAGAAATAAGGATCAAAAATCCAGGTCGAATTTCGACTAGGATCCTGGTCGAAATCCAGGTCGTGAATCCTAGTCGAAATTCTTCGACCAGGAATCAAGAAAACCAAAGAATTTTCGACCAGGATCCAGGTCGAAATTTCGACCAGGATCCAGGTCGAAATCCTAGTCGAAGGGCTCAAAATCAGAAACTAAAAGTGGGGAATTGACGACCTAGATCCAGGTCGAAATTTCGACTAGGATCCTGGTCGAAATCCAGGTCGTGGATCCTAGTCGAAATCCTTCGACCAGGATGATAAGGCTGACCCCTATTTTCGACTAGGATCCAGGTCGAAATTTCGACTAGGATCCTGGTCGAAAAAAGGGCTGGAAATTTGAAAATTCCAGAAAATAAGGAAAAATCCCAGAAAAATTAGGGAAAATTCCAGAAAATAAGGAAAAATCCCAGAAAAATTAGGGAAAATTCCAGAAAATAAGGAAAAATCCCAGAAAAATTAGGGAAAATTCCAGAAAATAAGGAAAAATCCCAGAAAAATTAGGGAAAATTCCAGAAAATAAGGAAAAATCCCAGAAAAATTAGGGAAAATTCCAGAAAATGAGGAAAAATCCCAGAAAAATTAGGGAAAAATCCAGAAATTAGGGAAAAAAATCCCGGAAATAAGGGAAAAATTCCTGGAAATCAAAATAATTCCTGAATAAAAGGAAAAACTCGTTGTAAACGTGTAGGTCGCTCCACACTTTACGCAAGAACGAAACCCTGTAAGGGAATGAATAGACTTAACTTCTGTGAAACCTAATCAATGTTTCCCAAAAGTTGGGGGGCAAATGATAGGGATAAATAAATCCTGATTTTATTAATAATGGGCTGCTGGACCCAATAATAAGATGTATAATATTCAGACCAGAAAGGTTAAGCCTGACGGACCAGATCAGGCCTGGTGGAATAAAAAAAGGCCCAAAAAGCCCTGATTATTAATTAATTTCGTAATTAATTAATAAGGGAGAAATCAGATGTTGAAAAGAGTCCCGATGAGGATATAAGTCCTTAGAGATTAGCCTCAAGGGGACCTAAAAGGATAAGGAATCAGCTTCCTACTTCCTAGGACTCCTAAGTCTATCCTAATTCAGAGGTTTATCCACCAAGTCTCCTATACCAAGTCCAATTCAAGGACTCCCACATCTATATAAGGGGTCTCACCCCCACCAATCAGAACTACGTTTTTTGACTTGATCCTTGGCAATCAGCAAGGTACGTAGGCATCTTGTTAAGGCAGATTGAGTCACGAAACACAAGAGCAGTCAAACCGAGCCTCGAAGCTCACGTTCCTTAGTATTAAATACAGCAATTATATATAGTAGTTTTAATCCATAACAAGACTCTTGACTAACATGTCATCAACATAGACTTCCATAGTCTTTCCAATAAGATCCTTAAAAATTTTATTTACCAACCTTTGATAGGTGGCTCCTGCATTCTTAAGACCTAATGCCATAACAAGATAACAATAAATACCAAAGTCAATGATAAATGATACCTTTGGAATGTCATCCTTGTGCTTCTTAATCTGATTGTATCCACTAAATCCATCCATGAAGCTCAGCATTTCATGCCCAGCAGTGGCGTCTATCAAACTATCGATCCTTGGTAACGGGAAACAGTCCTTAGGACAGGCATCATTTAGATCAGTGAAGTCCACACACATCCTCCATTTTCCATTGGCCTTTTTCACCATTACAGGGTTTGCTAACCATTCTGGAAATTGAATCTCCTCAATGAAACCAGCCTCTAAGAGCTTCTCCACTTCCTTTTTATAGCTTCTTGCCTTTCTGGAAAAAAACTTCTTTTCTTTTGTTTCACTGTCTTCTGATTTGGGTCCACATTCAGCTTGTGAGTAATCAGTTCCGGGTCTATGCCTGACATATCAGCTTCTGACCATGCAAATATGTCACTATTTTCTTGCAAAAATTTCACCAACTTCCCTCTAAGGGGCTCCTCGAGCGTTGCTCCAATAAAAGTCACCTTCTCAGGATCTTCGGGGGCTAAAGGAATTGAAAATAAGTCTTCTGCTGGCTTTCCTCTTTTCTTATCATTCTCTCGGATATCCAGATCTTCAATAGGAAGAACCTGCCCCCCAACTCCATCTGCCCTCAAAGAGGCCACATAACAGCTTCTAGCCATTTTTTGGTCTCCTCTCTCTTCTCCGATCCCATCCCAGGTAGGAAACTTCATAACTGAATGGTAGGAAGAAGGGACTGCCTTGAAGGCGTGTATCCCTGTTCTTCCCATGATAGCGTTGTAAGTGGAACTAGCCTTCACCACCACGAAGTCCAACATCTGAGTTGCTTGCCTTGGTTCCTGTCCTATGGTTGTTGGCAACTTGATTATCCCTTCTACGGGGCACTCCACTCCCGCAAACCCACATATTGGCATGTCGGTTGGGGTCAATTGGGAGTCATTATATCCCATCATCAAAAAGGTGTCATGGAGCAATATATGAAGGGTTTTTAGCACATAAACGCAACAAAAACGTAAATTTAAATCTTAAAAAAAAATGAAACCCTCCGCAGGATCCATGTGAAAAATAATATTTAATTCGTAGTTCAGTATGTTTACCTTAAGAAGCTTTACGTTAATGGAAAGATGGAGGTCTTTAATAGCGATCCAAGAACGATGAACGGAAATCCCTAGCAGCTGCTCCTCAAGTGTGAAGCACTCCACCGGTATCCACCAAGAGTACAATGTGATGGAGGAGGAAGAGGTTGAGAGAATTAGTTGCCTCCCTCTTGTTCTACTTTAGAATTAGGGTTAATTATTTGGGTTTAGGCAAATAGGGTTTATAATAGTATATTTATAGGCAAAATTTTTAGCGGAAAATTTTCCATAAAATATTATTATTATTAACCCTTTAATTGATTATTCTTATTAACCAATTAACTAATAATTAAAACACCTTTTGATCATTAATCCCTTTTCTAAACACTTTAGAAAAATAATTCTCTCACTTGATTTAATTTCCAAAATTAAATTCTTAATTAATAATATTAAGAATTAATTAAATCTCATTTAATCAATTATTAAATCTGCTAATTAATTATTTATTTCACAAATAAATAATTACCAGCCATTATTAATTAATTCCTCCTCCATTAAATCATTCTCTTTTATGGTGTGACCCTGTAGGTTCAATATTAAGCCGGTAGTAGAAATAAATAATAATAAAACTATTTTATCATTATTTATATAAATTCTCTAATTCATTAAATATGATTAATTAATAAATTAATCATATTTATTCTACATCGTGAGGGATACTTCTCAGCATATCGCGACTATCCGGATAATACGAATTCACTGCTTAAAATATCAAGAACCTATTCAGTGAGTAGTTACCGTACAATCAATTCCTTCTACCCTGCAATGTCACGATTAAATACAAGGCATGAAACTTGTATCAAGCCTATCTTACTTAATCATTTGCTTTCCCATTCACTATGCTTAGTTCTATTTAATGTAAATTAGAAACTCCTTTCTAATTTCATTCACTCTGGCCAGAGATTCCTGAACGCGGATCAGCATTGAACATTCTCTTCCTACGCTGGAATGGGTAGATCCTTTATTGATCATACACTATCTTCGTGTACAAATTCCTATACCCAGTAGAGCCCTTATAATTGTCCCTGGAGACTAAGGACTGTACCAAAACATAGTTCAGTGTACACAAGATGACTATGATGACCTCAAGTCTAAGGATACTTGTACAACTATCATTATGTGAACAACTGCTGACACGTGAGTGAACTCCATCAGTTGTTCAGCTGTGTGAGTCATGTTCAGTGAACTTATTCTATAATAAGCACCTACATACTAGCTATAGTGTCACCACACAAATATCTATCAGAACAGACATCCTTCATAATGAAGCAAGCATAGTATGTACCGATCTTTGCGGATTACTAATTACCAGTTAGTAATCCTACGACCAGGAAATATTTAAGTTTAGAGTTATCATCTTTTAGGTCTCATTATTATGATCTCATCATAATCCATAAAAAGCTTTACTCTAAACTATGCTATATCTTATTTAAACACTTAAATAGATAAAGCCCGCAATAAAACCAAAATAAGTCTTTTATTAATATAAAAGAAAACAAAACAGATTACATAAAAGTTATTCCTAAATCATCATACATGATTGGACTTTGGACACATCTCTTTCAAGATATCCACTGAAGCACCATTATCCACAAGGACCCTTCTCACTGGGCTGTTCCCTATTATCGGGGCTATAACCAACGGGTCGTCATGGGGAAATTTCACACCCTCCAGATCAGAATCATCAAAAGACATTGTTACTCCTGTCCTGGCCCTCTTCGGGGCTTCCCCAACAATATGCATAACTTCTCGGGCATACACTTTCCTGGAGTTCTTGGATAACCCAGCAGCAGTTGGTCCTCCAAAGATTGTGTTTATCACTGGCCCTCAGGGTCGTGGTCCTCCGAAGATTGTATTTATCACCGGTCCCATAGGCTGGGGATTCCGCCCCTGATCGTCTTGGTCCCTCCTACGATCTTCAAAGTTCTTCCTTCCATTGTTATTCCTATCCCCTCCATCTCCAGTGTATTTGTTCAATCTTCCTTTTCAAATGAGGAACTCAATTTCATCTTTCAGCTGTCTACACTCATCGGTGTCATGACTAACATCTTTGTGAAATCTGCAATACTTGCTTTTATCTAGCTTTGCAGGATCAGCCTTCAAGGGCTTAGGCCAAGGAATATCTCTATCTTTCTCGATTTCCATCAAGATCTGGTTTCTAGGAGCATTCAGCTTAGCGTATTCAGTGAACTTTTGCCCGGGTCCTCCCTTCTTGGGGGTTGAATCAGGGTTTTGCTCAGTTCTAGGATACTTGTCCTTAGCGATATATTTGATGGATTTTAATCGCAGGGGGGCATGGTAAAACACTTTTACACATACAAAATCCAAATAAAAGCATATAAATCATGGTAAAAATGTAGGTATCGATTACTAACCTTTAATATGCGATCCAAAAGCAACGTTCGTAGATCCTTAGCAGCTGCTCCTCAAACATGAAGCACTCCACCGGTATCCACCAAGAAAACGACGTTAAGGAGGAGGAGGAGGTGGAGATAATTTGGTTTTCTAAAACTTTTGGGTTTTTGGGTTCGAATAAAAATAGGGTTTATAAAAGTGTATTTATAGGCAAAATTTTCAGCTGAAATTTTCCCATAAATATTATTATTATTATCCCATTTATTATTCTCATTAATAATTAAAACACCTTTTAATTATTAATCATTTTTCTAAACACTTTAGAAATAATTCTCTCTCTTGATTTAATTTCCAAAAATTAAATCCTTTAATTAATAATATTAAGAACTTTTCTTAATTAATTTATAATCAATTAAATCTCATTTAATTAATTATTAAATTTGCCAATTAATTATTTATTTCATAAATAAATAATTATCAGCTATTATTAATTAATTACTCCACCATTAAATCATTCTCTTTTTATGGTGTGACCCTGTAGGTTCAATATTAAGCCGGTAGTAGAAATAAATAATAATAAAACTATTTTATCATTATTTATATAAATTCTCTAATTTATTAAATATGATTAATTAATTAATCACATTTATTCTACACCGTGAGGGATACTTCTCAGCATATCGCGACTATCCGGATAATATGAATTCACTGCTTAGAATACCAAGAACCTATTTAGTGAATAGTTACCGTACAATAAACTCCTTCTACCCTACAATGTCCCGATTAAATACAAGGCATGGATCTCGTGTCAAGCCTATCTAATTTAATCACTTGCTTACCATTTACTATACGTAGTTCTATGCAAATTAGAAACTCCTTTCTAATTTCATTCACTCTGGCCAGAGATTCCTGAACTAGCATAAGTGGATCATCCTTGAACATTCGCTTCCTTCACTGGAAGGGGTAGATCCTTTATTGATCATACACTATCTTTGTGTACAAATTCCTATACCCAGTAGAGCCCTAATAATTGTCCCTGGAGACTAAGAACTAAACCAAAGCATAGTTCAGTGTACACAAGTTGACTATGATGACCTCAAGTCTAAGGATACTTGTACAACTATCACTATGTGAACAACTGCTGACACGTGAGTGAACTCCATCAGTTGTTCAGCTGTGTGAGTCATGTTCAGTGAACTTATTCTATAATAAGCACCTACATAATAGCTATAGTGTCACCACACAAATGTCTATGAGAACAGACATCCTTCATAATGAAGCAAGCATAGTATGTACCGATCTCTGCGGATTATTAATTACCAGTCAGTAATCCTATGACCAGGAACTATTTAAGTTTAGAGTTATCATCTTTTAGGTCTCACTATTATGATCTCATCATAATCCATAAAAAGCTTTACTCTAAACTATTGTATATCTTATTTAAACACTTAAATAGATAGAGCCCGTAATAAAAACAAAACAAGTCTTTTATTAATATCAATGAAATCAAAACAGATTACACAGGAAGTTATTCCTAAATCCTAATACATGATTGGACTTAGGACATATTCTTTTCAATCTCCCACTTGTACTAAAGCCAGTCACTCTGGTATCTAATACCCATCTTGTCTTTATGATGATCAAAGTGACTTTCATAAAGTAGCTTTGTGAGTGGGTCTGCTATGTTGTTATGTGTGTCAACTCTATTTCAATACAATACAAGAAATGTTACCGCGCTCCCACTAACCCTTTTGTAGACAGATGGCTACGTTTTTCATAAAATCAAACTCTTTGATTGTCTCATCAAAACGTATATTCCATATACGAGAAGCTTGCTTTAAACCACATATGGTTCGCAGTAGCTTACACACTAGGTTTTCATTTCCCTTGGAAAGAAAACCATCTGGCTATATGCCAGATCTCATAGTCGTAGTAAGCAGCAATCGCAAGCAAAATCCGAACTGATTTTAACAGGGCTACAGGTAAAAGGTTTCATCAAAGTCAATTCATTGCCTTTGTTTGAATCCTTTTGCCAAAAGCCTGGCCTTATAGGTCTCCACCTGGCCATCTGCTATAATCTATCTTTTGTATACCGTACACATAGATTCCATTCTGGATTTCATGGCACTATGCCATTTCTCTGAGTCAACACTACTCATAGCCTCATTATAGGTCACAGGGTCGTCATCATCAATGATCGACAACTCATTGTCATTCTTAATGACAAGGCCATATTACCTCTCAGGTTGGCGAGACAATCTCCCTGATCTATGAATGGGCTGTTCCACAAAAGGTTGTTCAGTCAGAACAGGTGTTTCCACTTGATCCGTAGTAGTTTGTGCTTCTTGAACTTCATCAAGTTCAATTTTGCTCCCACTGTTTCCTTCAAGGATAAACTCCTTTTCCCAGAAGGTAGCATGTCTGGAGACAAACACCCGATGATCGGTGTAAAAGTAATACCCTAAAGTCTCTTTAGGATATCCCACAAAACTACATTTTACGGATCGATATTCCAGCTTATCTGGGTCAACTTGACATAAGCTGGACATCCCCAAATCTTAACGTGTTTAAGACTCGGTTTCCTTTCTTTCCATATCTCATACGGAGTTTGAGGAACAGATTTGGAAGGCACCTTATTCAGTAAATATGCTGAGGTTTCCAATGCATAACCCCATAGGAATACTGGAAGATTCTCATAGCTCATCATGGACCGAACTATGTCTAACAAAGTTCGATTTCTCCTTTCAGATACCAATTTGGAGGAGTCCACTGGGAGACTATACCATTTACTTTGAGATAATCTAGAAACACTCCATTAAAGTATTCACCACCTCGATCTAATCGAAGAATTATAATACTATGTTTGGTTTGTTTCTCCACTTCATACTTATATCCTTTGAACTTTTCAAAGGCCTCAGACTTGTGTTTCATCAAACACATATCCGAATCTAGATCTATCATCTATGAAAGTAATGAAGTATGAAAATCCACCCATGGCTTGCTTAGACATTGGTCCACATACATCTGTGTGTACCATTCCTAGCAAATTTGCAGTCCTCTCTCCATGTCTACTAAATGGAGACTGCAGTGCCACTATAAAGTGAGATTTTCATCATCCCTTTTCTTTTATTAGTTTGTTCAATCTGAAGTAAATTATGTCACATTTATACAAACCATTATTTAAAGTACCACGTCCATAAAGAATATTATCTCTAAGAATAGAACATTCATTATTCTCAATAATAAATGAAAATCCAGCCAAGTCTAACATGGGAATAATATTCCTCACAATCGAGGGAACAAAATAACAATTATTTAAAACAATAGTCTTGCCCGTAGGCATATGTAAATGAAATGATTCTACATCTTCAGCAGCAACTCTTGCTCCATTTCCCATCAGTAGAATCACCTCCTCTTCCTCAAGAGTCCTACTTCTTCTTAGTCCCTGCAACAAATTGCAGATTTGAGAACCACAGGAGGTATCTAATACCCAAGTAGAAATTTGATTTAATGACATATTCACTTCTATCATGAACATACCTGAATCAGAAGCGGTAGTCTCACTGCCCTTCTTCTTCTTCAATTCTGCAAGGTAAACCTTGTAGTTCCTCTTCCAGTGCCCCACCTTGTTACAGTGAAAGCAAACAACTTTGCTCTTGGGGTCTTCAGCTTTTGGTGGAACCGGCTTTTCTTCACCTACTTTCTTCTTCTTGGAAGGGCCTCTTCCTTTTCTTAGGATTGGAACCTTCACCAATTAGAAGAACAGAACTCTTCTTAGGGGGAAAATTCGATTCCGCAGTCTTCAACATGTTGTGGAGTTCAGGCAGGCTGACATCCAACTTATTCATGTGAAAGTTCACAACAAACTGCGAGAACGAACTCGGAAGCGATTGCAAGACCAAGTCTTGGCTCAACTCCCCATCCATGGCAAAACCAAGTTGTCCAAGACGTTCAATCAAATTGATCATCTTAAGTACATGGTCATTCACAGATGATCTCTCAGACATCCTACAACCGAACAGCTCCTTCGATATCTCATATCGAGCTGTCCTCCCTACCACATCATACAACTCTTGTAGATGCATGAGGATAGTGTGAGCATCCATATGCTCATGTTGCTTCTGTAGCTCAATGTTCATGGAAGCTAGCATGATGCATTGAGCAACATTTGCATCATCTATCCACCTACGATACACAACATGTTCATCATTATGTGCATCACTAGCAGGTTCAGTAGGCTTAGGTGAGTCAATCATGTATTCCAGCTTCTCAATCCTGAGAACAATTCTGAAGTTTCGAAGCCAGTCAGCATAATTAGGACCAGTCAATTTGTGAGCATCTAGTATGCTCCTGAGTGATAGTGCAGAAGACATAACGTACAAAGTAAATCTGTAAATGATAAACACATAACAACACTTTAGCAAATATTCGATTTCATTTCAAAACACTATATGAATCGGGTCTTTATTCATAAGTGGCTCCCACTAGTTTATCTAATTTATTCAACCCCCTTCGTGAAAAATTAAGCATTCATAATGCTAGTGGGAATAGGGATCCTACATTCCATTACACAACCCCGTCTGTAGCACGAAACGCCATGTAATGTTCAATAGGCAGACAACTCTTGTCAATTACATATAATGTTATTCCCTAATCAAACTTTAGCCTCTTGAATAATTGAGTCACGGATGTGGCACGACAAACTCAATATTCTAAGTAAAGTCTTATCCAATATTCCGTACAATTGAATCAGTCCCCAAAGGCCCACGGCTGTGGCACGTAACGACCTTTAGATTCTTATTCAATGTACACATCTCTACGTAATAGACAAGTATTTCTTATTTCGAAATCAAAGCCCTCGGCTGTGGCACGAAACGACAATGATTTAAAAATAAGAACTACTTTCTATCATGTTGGAAGGCTATGACCGACACAAGCCCGTTGTGTCATTGGCCAATTACTACTTGATATTATTTAATTTTAGAGGGATTATATTACGTTACAATCATAATCATATTATAAAGAAATTCTTCCTTTTAAATTAAATATTTCAAATCAATAATCAATAATCAGATGATTCCCAGATCGGGTGGAGCATTGTCAAGAGGCGTCACTTAATAACCCTTTCTTACAGATATAAATCTGTTGTTGACAGAATCATCCTTTCTCTCATATCGAAAATTCATATTCAATTACATGTTTCACAAACACAAGAATCTCATGATTGTATTCATAATATTGTTATTAAGGTTATGAAACAATTTCACTATACTAGGTTGTCTAACAAACGCCTTATGTTCATTTAAGTTCACCTAAATCTATCATCGCATGATAAACTAAGCATATATCACATATATAAACATGAATAAACATCAAGGTAGGCATGTTACATCATCTAGCATATTGGTCTAAGCATTATACATCTCTATGTATCACATGAAGCATTTAAAAGCAGTTAAAACAGTCAAAATCAGCTTTAAAACACTTCATGGAAATATAAACAGTTCAAAACTTTTATATAAACTAAAATTTGATCACACCATTAGATCCGTCTCAGAAAAACGAATGCAACGATATATTGCACGCCCAAAACGGACTTACGAAACTCCCAGAAAATCAAATTTAATGTGAACAGTCGGGCTGTAACGCATTACAGGAACGCGTTACAAGCCCTGTAACGCATTCCGGTGATGCGTTACAACCCTTTTAACCAATTAAAAGGTGTAACGCATTCCGTGAATGCGCCACAGGGTGTAACGCATTCCCGGAATGCGCGACACCCCTTTTTTTTGTTGCAGCAGCCGCCGGACAGATTCTCTCGAACGCCGTGCATGTCAGACCTGACTCTTCCTTGCTTTTCTAACTTTCCGTGCTGAACATCACAGACAACAATACAGATATATATACATACTTACAATCAATTTATATATATATATACATATTTAATTACGAATTTAATTGCAAGAACTTCAAAAATTCATAATAAAAAATCTATACATCATAAAATTATGAAAAAAATACCCAAACGATCTACAACACTTGTAGAACCCAGATCAACATTCAAAATTATTCTGAGAAACGATTTCTCATCAGACAAAATTAATCCATGATATAACTTGTAAAAATCATAATTAATTCATAAAAGTACATAAAATTCTGAAATTTTTACCACAGATCTATATGCATACAACCTAGGCTCTGATACCAATGATGGATTTTAATTGCAGCGGGGGCATGGTAAAACACTTTTACACATACAAAATCCAAATAAAAGCATATAAATCGTGATAAAAATGTAGGTATCGATTACTAACCTTTAATATGCGATCCAAAAGCAACGTTCGGAGATTCCTTAGCAGCTGCTCCTCAAACGTGAAGCACTCCACCGGTATCCACCAAGAAAACGACGTTAAGGAGGAGGAGGAGGTGGAGAGAATTTGGTTTTCTAAAACTTTTGGGTTTTTGGGTTTGAATAAAAATAGGGTTTATAATAGTGTATTTCTAGGCAAAATTTTCAGCTGAAATTTTCCCATAATTATTATTATTATCATCCCATTTATTATTCTCATTAATAATTAAAACACCTTTTAATTATTAATCCGTTTTCTAAACACTTTAGAAATAATTCTCTCTCTTGATTTAATTTCCAAAAATTAAATCCTTTAATTAATAATATTAAGAACTTTTCTTAATTAATTTATAATCAATTAAATCTCATTTAATTAATTATTAAATTTGCCAATTAATTATTTATTTCATAAATAAATAATTATCAGCTATTATTAATTAATTTCTCCACCATTAAATTATTCTCTTTTTATGGTGTGACCCTGTAGGTTCAACATTAAGCCGGTAGTAGAAATAAATAATAATAAAACTATTTTATCATTATTTATATAAATTCTCTAATTTATTAAATATGATTAATTAATTAATCACATTTATTCTACATCGTGAGGGATACTTCTCAGCATATCGCGACTATCCGGATAATATGAATTCACTGCTTAGAATACCAAGAACCTATTCAGTGAATAGTTACCGTACAATAAACTCCTTCTACCCTACAATGTTCCTATTAAATAAAAGGCATGGATCTCGTGTCAAGCCTATCTAATTTAATCACTTGCTTACCATTTACTATGCGTAGTTCTATGCAAATTAGAAACTCCTTTCTAATTTCATTCACTCTGGTCAGAGATTCCTGAACTAGCATAAGTGGATCAGCCATGAACATTCGCTTCCTTCACTGGAAGGGGTAGATCCTTTATTGATCATATACTATCTTCGTGTACAAATTCCTATACCCAGAAGAGCCCTAATAATTGTCCCTGGTGACTAAGAACTAAACCAAAGTATAGTTCAGTGTACACAAGATGACTATGATGACCTCAAGTCTAAGGATACTTGTACAACTATCACTATGTGAACACTGCTGACACGTGAGTGAACTCCATCAGTTGTTCAGCTGTGCGAGTCATGTTCAGTGAACTTATTCTATAATAAGCACCTACATACTAGCTATAGTGTCACCACACAAATGTCTATGAGAACAGACATCCTTCATAATGAAGCAAGCATAGTATGTACAGATCTCTGCGGATTATTAATTACCAGTCAGTAATCCTATGACCAGGAACTATTTAAGTTTAGAGTTATCATCTTTTAGGTCTCACTATTATGATCTCATCATAATCCATAAAAAGCTTTACTCTAAACTATGGTATATCTTATTTAAACACTTAAATAGATAGAGCCCGTAATAAAAATAAAACAAGTCTTTTATTAATATCAATGAAATCAAAACAGATTACACAGGAAGTTATTCCTAAATCCTAATACATGATTGGACTTTAGGACATATTCCTTTCAATATTCCAGGTCAGTTTTCCACTTCTTGCCTCCAGTGGGCTCATTACTCACTACGGTCTTCCTCATGCTCTCTTCTACCTTTATGTACTTCCCTGCCCTATCCTGGAGCTGCAACATGCTTTCAGGGAGGCGTTTGGCCAAGGACATCTTGAAAAACTCATCCCTAGTTCCTTATTGCAGTGTTATCATTGCGACCTTGTCATCAAGGTCTGGGACTTTTAAAGCTTCCTTTGTGAAACGATTCAAGTAGTCTCTCAAGTATTCCTTTGCTCCCTGCACAATGCTCATGAGGGATTCTGAACTTTTCTTATGCACTCTCCCACTAATGAACTGTTTAATAAAAGCCTGACTTAATTCTCTGAATGACCCAATAGAGTTTGGGGGCAAACGACTATACCACCTTTGAGCCATACCCGACAGGGTTTGAGGAAAGGCCCGACACTTAATAGTATCATTCACGGGCTGCTACAGCAGTGCATTAGAGAATGTCCTAACATGATTAGCGGGATCTCCCGTGCCATCATAAGCTTTGATAGTTGGCATCTTGAACTTCCTTGAGATATGGGCATTCATTATATCTTCAGTGAAGGGCGGAGTAGGATCATCAGGATCTCCAAGGGGAAGAAGATTGCTTGGGTCAGCCCTTGGGACAACAGCCCTTCTATGTACTGGACCATCCAGGTTTATGATAGGAGGAGGATTTCTCCCCTAGGATGTATTGGGGTCTGGTAGTCTGGTGCGCCTCCAAGTCGCGCCTCAGCCTTTGAATCTCAGCCTCGTGAGCCCTGATCCTTTCCTGCACTTCTTGGGGATTCATCCCTTGGGTTCTCTTAGGACGTTGGCTACCATCAGCCATCGGCTCTTTGCCAGCACGTCTCCTTCTTGGGGCTACTTCATCATCCGAAGATTCGGAGTCTCTCTCAGTATAAGGACCAGAAAATTCCTGATCCTCAGGGATAGAGCCAAACCTCGTATGTAGGGGGAGATCGCCCCCGTGCTTCACTCCGTCCAGTATGTCCACTTCCTCCAACCTTGGGGTAAAGGGGCATCCCATAAGGGGGGTTAGTAGTCACAATAGTTGAATATTTGTACCCGATGGGTCAAGAATTCACAGGTGCATGTAGTTGTTAAACTTGGGGATTCGTACCTTGAGTAGCCGAGGGAATCGTCCCTTGTGGCTGAGGATTCAGTTGCCCCTATCTGGGCTTCTCCTTGCGTGGTTGTATAGGTTGAATGAGGAGGTACCTCCACAGTTGACGAAATCACTTGGGTTGTCCACGTTGGTGTTCCTCCTTCAAGGGCTCTAACTGTTCTCCGTGTTTTCGCCATGGTTGTTGTTGTGCTTTCCCACAGACGGCGCCAAATATTATGGATAAAAAACTAAGGTTATTATTTGCTGTATTTATTACTAAGGTTCGGGAGCTCAAGGCCTTTAATGGCTGCTCTCGTGTTTCGTAGCTTAACTCTGCCTTTACGAGATGCCTACGTATCTCTGTAAATTAGAGAATCAAGCCAAAAAATGTAGTTCTGATTTGTGGGGTGAGACCCCTTATATAGATGCTGGTGGTCCTTGAATTAGACTTGGTATAAGAGACTTGGTAGCCAAATCTCGGAATTAGAATGGACTTTGGAGTCCTAAATAGTAGGAAACTGATTCCTTATCCTTCTAGGTCCCTTAGAGGCTAATCTGCAAGGATTTATGTCCTTATTGGGACTCTTCTCAATAGCTGATTTTTCTCTTATTAATTAATTATGAAATTAATTAATATTCAGGGTTTTTGGGCCTTCTTTGTTCCATCAGGCCTGATCTATGTGTTAACCTTTTTGAATGTCATACATCTTCTTATTGGGCTTAGCAGCCCAAATCATGTATAATTAATTTAGTTACACAATCAGGATTTATTTATCCCTATCAATCAATAACACACGGAAGTATACTTTCTATCTTTAAGAGTAGGGTATTTTCAAAAATTTGGGCAGCATCTCCTTTATATTATTGACTACCAGCCGGACTCAAGCCGTACTCAAGACGACACCAACAATCAAACAACCAACAATCAACTCACAAGTAGACCAATCAACTTCCATCTTCTAAACTCACCATTTCACCATCACATATAATACTAACCAGTACAACCCATATTTTAGTTCAACTTAAGATTATAGTGAACAATTTTTATTATATCATACCCTTTCTCATATCCTTTGATTATAACCGAATATCACTATTAAGTACTATTATAAATTATTCTAAAATTCTTCTAGTTCATGTTTCAATTGAAGCTCTCTCCTTAACAATTCATCTATCCTTGACAATATACACTTGTTCTTATTAGTTAACTCGTTCAACTTATGATAACCAACACATGGTCTCAACCAACACTCTCATAATCTTGTGAAAGAATTCCTTTGGTTTAAAAGCATCACTTCTTAAAAATCCTTGCAGTTGAATCACCATATCTTCATCTCCCTTATGGCTTTTCATACTGAACTTCTTTCACTGGCTCAGTTACGAGTATCAAATTTACCATAAATCATTTACTTAAGTGGGAAAACCCAACCATTCCTTGAAGAACACCTTTGAAGTTTATTCGTAACTAGCATTTCTTCGATCTTGAACCTTCATGACAAGTATCTCTAACATGATTGAGGTATGCTTCATCTTCACAATGCTATTAATCGATTATCTGGTTATTATTAAGAATTTCTTCATTCGCTACTGCTGTCCAATCACTAATTTGCCTTATCCGATATAAGCAGCTTTACTTTCTTATTTCTCTAGTTAATTTACCTCACATGGTTCACTAACTACTTCAATTCACGCCAAAATCTCAGACTTGAAATGTATCATATATACAAATTTCAGCTTTTAATTTGATGTCCTCATAACAACCACGTCGTTGGTATAAGGGTTCTTTTCTGCACGTATATATCCACCATTTATTGGCTTGCAATTATCCATACTTATCATATAACCCCATCTGCTACACGGGTTCATTTCACTTCCTTTTAAAATTTTCAAAGAATGGACCATCCATCATTGGTAATTTGTGGATATGATTCTGATTGGAAACCTTTTGTAAAGAATAAGAGTACAAGGAAACATTCGGAAGGATTCCATAAATCAAAAAATCATGATTGAATAAGAAAGGATGAAGAATGGTGTAGATATGAATGAGACAACCATATTTGTACTCAAGATGGCCAGTCTTTCATATTATATGGCATACATCACATGATTAGGTGGCGTCCCACCAGACTCTTCGTTATTCCGACAAAGAGTCACACCATAACACTGCTTGTCTCAATCAGAAAATAAGTCTTGAGGGAAAAATGATTTTTGAAAGGAATACAACAATTTCCTTATCTCCTCATAGAGCTGATTGTGAATGAAGTTCATACTTTATTCAAGATTCATAAGAATGTATGGTATTATAGAAAAAAGAATAATAACATTGGTCGCCATCCACATTTCATCTATTTAAAGGTGCAACGTTCGTTCGATCAATATATCCCATTCCGGATCATATATTGGCTTTTAAAAGTTCTCTGAAATGCCTTCTTCAATCGATCATTAGAATACATTCCCATGTATTAGGTCTTGTATCTTTAGCATCGCACTTCCATGTTCAATATTTTTATAATTCGACCCTATCTGCACTCTTACGAGATTTATAATCATAACTTGAAATTTCGCTTACGCTACTGATCATTCAACATATCAACTCCTTTGCTAATAGCATTCTTCCTTTAGAAAAGTCTAGAGATTTTCTCAATCTTCTTTGCTCATACTCGGCTTCTTGTGAATCGACGTATTCTTTGAACTCTAATCGTCTCAGAAATTGGATGAATAGTTTCTCCGTACATTTGTTATGTCGTTAAACTTATCAAACAATATTTGCACTCTTCTGTTAGGAACAATCCAATCTTTTCCATAATAGCGGGTCCACTTGGCCTTTTAAATGAACCATACTAACTTCTAGAACAAGTATTTTTCTGGATAATCTGAATCTTATAACAAACAAGAAACTCAAGTAGTAGTTTGACAACCAAGTTTTTATAACTTGTTTTGTTTAAAGTTATTTTTTAGAAAATTTTGTTAAGAAAATCTCTTTTGAAAACTGTTTAAAATCTTGAAAATCGTACACCTGGTCGTCAATACTATATGAGTTGATTGTTGTCCTTCTCAACAACTATAAGGTATCAAATTAGAGAAACGCTCAGATAAGAGCTCATTCATTTACATATATCTTCTACCCTTTTATTGGGTCCATTTTGCCTTCATTGGTCGACAAAAATTCCAGTTACCGTTGCATATTATCTTATTCGTAACTTCACTTCTAATCTTCCATACTGGTAACACTCCCATCATTATTTCTTACGATTTCTAAGTATAATAGGTCTATCAAGTCTATTTTATAAAACAAGATCGGCTAATTTCACATCACATTACTACTATACGCATCATGTTTGGTCATAACATCATCATCTACTTCCAAGAAAACTCTCGATTTTCAATCTTTTCAAACTCTTTTAAAAATCCATCTAGCTCACTCCACAAGATAAGCATAGGTGGCATACTTACTAGTAGCTTTATATAACCTGGTATCAGCTATTCTCCGGAACACACGAATCATCTTTTTAGGTATCTTCTCACCCTTCTTAATATCTCGCGTACTCACCATATATTGTAGTTCTCAAATCCATCCTCATAGGTGTTATTACTTCATAAGACGGGTTTAAAACTGATGGTATAGAACAAGGTGTAGGGGTGACAGAAAAGATGCACCCACAGTTGAATATCTGGTAGAACCAGAATCCGCATGTGGGGATTCTCGAATAGGTAATCTCACATCAGGGGATGAGATAATATCTTGAAAAGGTATAACCGTCGCAATAGGAGGTGATATGGCTAACACCGGTGGAAGAGCAGGGCGTAAATCAGATGATAGTCCTCCGACTGAAGGCTCCGAATGATCAGGCGATCCTGGGATGAAAGAATCTTCCATCGCCGCTATCTAAAAATCGCGTCGCTAGATAAGAATATTGAATCTCATCACGAATCCTATCAAAACCTATTATACCGTCAGCACTCAACCTCTCGACGTCCTATCTTTCTATTTCTTACCCCTAATCTTAACCCTCTGTCCACTCCCGACAATTTAGGCTTGTTTCAGTGACTTTAACCTGTAGCTTTAATACCAAACCTGTGACGCCCTCCAAACCCGGGTCAGGAGTTTGGGGTTCACAATACACATACACTCTCAATATATATACCTTCTTATGAAAGTAATATATGTAAAGACCCTACTTACCATAACCATGGATCACAACAGGTTAAAGTATGAAAACAAGCCACAACCTTAACTTTTATTACATCAGTACCAAATCCCAACTAGTTCTGCTTACAACTGATAATGATATTATTCTTACAATCTTACATAACTCATCTACATTATAAACCTCCTGCTAAATCGGTCCATCTTATCATGGAATCCTAGCTCGCACACTAGGTTGGGAATCTTCGTTACCAATACATTATATTGACTGTAAGCTACAGAATGCGAGGTTAGGAAGAGTTATAAGCAACATTATGTTGACTATAAGCGAGGAGTTATATGCAAGTATTGCTAACTAGCCCATACAAGACAGTAGCTATACTTGCTAAGACACCTTTCCTTTTTCAACTGTAAAAAAATATAAACAGGTTTGCAAGGGTGAGCTAACTAGCTCAGCAAGTGATAATAGCAATAACTGAGGTTCAACAATGATCAGTTGAAATGATTCAGAGGAATCAAGTTTTTGGATAATCAATGAATAGGAAATGGATATTCTCTTTTCATTTTAAAAAAAACAAGGTTAGGCTGCTAATCAGTCACGCACTAACCCCGAGCAAGGCTCCCAGCTTTGCTCAATATACTGGATCCAAGGCACGCATTGGCTTAATATGACCATGAATTTGGTCCATATTTATAAAACCATCCAATTCTAAAACAATTCAATATTATAACCATTGCAATTCAATAAAAATATAATCATAATTAACATTGATAAAGCATTTATCTCAGAGCATAAAACATTTCACAGGTATCACCATGGTGTATCAAGGTGTAAGTATGAAGAACGGCTTCAAGCCTGATGAAGAATCAAGTATTTGAAGTAAAATGGTTCAATGATAATACAGGGTCTTGATCTTTGATGTGATAGGGTATTCCAGGGTGTATAAGTTTATGTATGCTCAAGAAATTCTGTTTAAATACTTGGTTTATGGTGTGTATGTATTTGTGGAGTAGTATTATATTTGTATGGTTTAATATATGGGGAATCAGCTGTTGGTGGTTTACTCAAGAAATAAAGCTTATGGCTCAAGTTCAATGATATGATCAGGGTTCAAGGTTGAATAGTTTAAAACTCTTACAATATAAAACAAGATTTATTTTGAATACTAGCAACATGTTATGAGAAAGTTCAGAAATATTTGCAATATATCTCGAAGAAAGGTTCAGAAGGACTTGCCTTATCACAGATGATTTCCAACTTTACTTGTACTCATCTAATAGTTTTACTTTTTAATCACTTTCCTTCTTTTTCTATGCCTTGCTTCTATTCGTCAATCACTTTCCTTCTCTTTCGATGCTTCAATTATATTTATGGATCACTGACTTTCTTTTTCTATGCCTCGCTTACTCTGCTAGGCATCACAAGTATCTATCAATACTCAATCTCATATCATTCTAATCGTCACATAGACGTCATAAGCTTTTATCTACCATTCGTTCTAGCCAAATCCGATTTACGAATTGAAAGTCATAGCAAAAACCGTCAAACAATAACCACATAGGCATATAACACATCAATCAGATAGCACATAGTACATAGCACACAAGATATTCGATTAAAATAATTTTTCAAAGAAGATTCGGGGTCAAAATGATTTTCTAGGTATTTAATAATGGGCTTTCGAATCATTTTATAATTAAATACTAGGTTTCGAACACCCGAATCTGACTTTAAAAAACCATTTAATAATAATTATCGAGCCTTGAAAATAATTTAAAATAATATTTTAAAGATCGATACTATTTTTCAGAATTTTTAAATCAAAATAAATAATTAAATCAATTAAAATTATTGTTGCCCAGCAAAGATATATTTATTTAAGGGGTATTGGATACAATTGTATAAATATTTCGAACAAGTAATAAAATATAACAGCTTTTTATATATCTGATAAAAACTGTTACAAAATCCTCTCAAAAAATACTGATGTTCTTGAGAGCTGCTAGGTCGAATGATCCTCGAGTCTTATTCACTAAGTCATGGATGATAGGGAATAAATAAATCCTGATTACGTAATTAATATTGCATTAATTACACACGATTTGGGCTACAAGACCCAATAAGAAGATGTATGACATTCAGACCAAAAAGGTTAACACATTGATCAAGCCTGATGGACCAGATCATGCCTGATGGAACAAAGAAGGCCCAAAACCCTGAATATTAATTAATTTCGTAAATAATTAGTAAGGGAGAAAAACAGCTATTAAGATGAGTCATAGTAGGGACATAAATCCTTGTAGATTGGCCTCCAAGGAACCTCATGGGATAAGGAATCAACTTCCTACTTCCTAGGACTCCAAAGTCCATTCTAATTCAGAGACTTGCCCACCAAGTCTCCTAACCCAAGTCCAATTCAAGGACTCCCAACATCTATATAAAGGGTCTCACCTCCACCAATCAGAACTAATTTTTTTTTGGCTTGATTCTCTAATTCACAGAGATACGTAGGCATCTCGTAAAGGCAGAGTTAAGCTACGAAATACGAGAGCAGCCATTAAAGGCCTTGAGCTCCCGAACCTTAGCAATAAACACAACAATTAGTATACTCTAGTTTTTAATCCATAACGTTTAGCGCCGTCTGTGGGAAGCGCAACAACAACCATGGCGAGAACATGGAGAACAAGCATCGCCCTTAAAGGAGGAACACCCTTGGGGACAACCCAAATGATTTCGTCAACCGTGGAGGTACCTCCGCATTCAACCTATGCCGCTACCTAAGGAGGAGCCTAGGTAGGGGCAACTGAACTTCAGCCACAAGGGACGATTCCCTCGGCTACTCAAGGGATGAATTCCCAACTTTAGCAGTTGCACGCACCTGTGAATTCTCGACCCATTGGGTATGAGTATTTAACTATTGTGACTACTAACCCCCTTTATGGGATGCCCCCTTACCCCGAGGTTGGAGGAAGTGGGCATGCTGGATGAAGTGAAGCACGGAGGCAAACACCCCCTTACATTTAAGGTTTGGCTCATATCCCGAAGGATCAGGATTTTCTTGGTCCTTATACTGAGAGAGATTTCGAATCTTCAGACGATAAAGTGGCCCCAAGAAGGAGACGTGCTGGCAAAGAACCTAATGGATGATGGCAACCAACATCCTAGGAGTACCCGAGGGGTGAATCCCCAAGAGGTGCAGGAGAGAATTAAGGCGCACGGGGCAGAGATTCAAAGGCTGAAGCACGACTTGGAGGCGCACCAGGCTCCCAGACTCCCATTACCACCTAGGGGGAGAAATCCTCCTCCAATTATAAACCTGGATGGTCCGTCACAAAGAAGGGCTGTAGTCCAAGAGCTGATCCAAGCAATCTTCTTCCCCTTGGGGATCCTGATGATCCCACTCCACCATTCACTGAAGAGATAATGAATGCCCACAGTCTCAAGGAAGTTCAAGATGCCCACTATCAAAGCTTATGATGGAGCGGGAGATCCCACTAATCACGTCAGAACCTTGTCCAATGCACTATTGTTGCAGCCCGTGAATGACACTATTAAGTGTCGGGCCTTTCCTCAAACTCTGTCGGGTATGGCTCAAAGATGGTATAGTCGTTTGCCCCCAAACTCTATTGGGTCCTTCAGAGAATTAAGTCAGGCTTTTATTAAGCAGTTCATCATCGGGAGAGTGCATGAGAAAATTTCAGCATCCCTCATGAGCATTGTGTAGGGAGCGAAGGAATCCTTGAGAGACTACCTGAATCATTTTACAAAGGAAGCTTTAAAAGTCCCGAACCTTGATGACAAGGTAGCCATGATAGCACTGCAACAGGGAACTAGGGATCAGTTCTTCAAGATGTCCTTGGCCAAGCACCCCCTGAAAGCATGTTACAGCTCCAAGATAGAGCCAGTAAGTACATCAAGGTGGAAGAGAGCATGAGGAAGACCGTAGTAAGTAACGAGCCCGTTGGAGGTAAGAAGCAAAAAACCGATCTGGAATATATTGCAAAGGACAAGTATCCTAGAACTGAGCAAAACAATGACTCAACCCCGAAGAAGGGAGGACCTGGACAAAAGTTCACTAAGTATGCCAAGCTGAATGCTCCAAGAAGCCAGATTTTGATGGAAATCGAGAAAGACCGAGATATTCATTGGCCTAAGCCCTTGAAGGCTGATCCTACTGAGCTAGATAAAAGCAAGTATTATAGATTTCACAAGGATGTTGGTCATGACACCGATGAGTGTACACAACTGAAAGATGAAATTGAATTCCTCATTAGAAAAGGAAGATTGAACAAGTACACTGGAGATGGAGGAGATAGGAGCAATAACGTGAGAAAGAACTTTGATGATCGAAGAAGAGATCAAGATGATCAAGGGCGAAATCCCCAACCTAGGGGACCGATGATAAATGTAATCTTCCGAGGACCGCGACCCCGAGGGCCCGTGATAAACACAATTTTTGGAGGACCAACCGCTGCTGGATTATCCAAGAACTCCAGGAAAGCGTTTATCCGAGAAGTTATGCATATTGTTGGAGAAGCCCTGAAGAGGGCCAGGACAGGAATAACAATGGCTTTTGATGATTCTGATCTAGAGGGTGTGAAATTTCCCCATGACGACCCGTTGGTCATAACCCCAATAATAGGGAACAGCCCGGTGAAGAGAGTCCTCGTAGATAACGGTGCCTCAGTCGACATCTTACTCCATGATACCTTTTTAAGGATGGGTTACAATGATTCCCAATTGACCCCAACCGATATGCCGATATATGGATTTGCGGGAGTAGAGTGCCCCGTGGAAGGAATAATCAAGTTGCCAACAACCATAAGTCAGGAACCAAGGCAAGCAACACAGATGTTGGACTCTGTGGTGGTGAAGGCTAGTTCAACTTATAACGTTATCATGGAAGAACAGGGATACATGCCTTCAAGGCCGTCCCTTCTTCCTACCATTCAGTCATGAAGTTTCCCACCCAGAATGGGATTGGAGAAGAAAGAGGAGATCAAAAAATGGCAAGTAGTTGTTACGTAGCCTCTTTAAGGGCAGATGGAGTTGGGGGCAAGTTCTGCCTATTGAAGATCTGGATATCCCAGAGAATGATGAGAAATGAGGGAAGCCAGCAGAAGACTTGGTTACGATTCCTTTGGCTCCCGAGGATCCTGAGAAAGTGACTTTCATTGGAGCAACACTAGAAGAGCCCCTTAGAGGGAAGTTGGTGAAATTTTTGCAAGAAAATAGTGATGTGTTCGCATGGTCTGTAGCTGATATGCCAGGAATAGACCCGGAACTAATCACTCACAAGCTGAATGTTGATCCAAGTCAGGAAAACAGTGAAGCAAAAGAAAAGAAGCTTTGCTCCTAGAGAGGCAAGAAGCTATTAAGCAAGAAGTAGATAAGCTCTTAGAGGCTGGTTTCATTGAAGAAATTTAATTTCCGGAATGGTTATCAAACCCTGTAATGGTAAAGAAGGCCAATGGAAAATGAAGGATGTGTGTGGACTTTACTGATTTGAATGACTCATGCCCTAAGGACTGTTTCCCGTTACCAAGGATAGACACTTTGATAGATGCCATTACTGGAAATGAGATGTTGAGTTTCATGGATGAATTTAGTAGATACAATCAGATCAAGATGCATAAGGACGACATCCCAAAGGTATCATTCATCACTGACTTTGGTGTTTATTGTTATCTTGTTATGGCATTTGGTCTCAAGAATGCAGGAGCCACCTATCAAAGGTTGGTAAATAAAATTTTTAAAGATCTTATTGGCAAGACCATGGAAGTTTATGTTGATGACATGTTAGTCAAGAGTCTAGTAAATACTGACCATATAACCCATTTGAGGGAAGCTTTTGAGGTCCTGAGATACCATAAGATGATGTTAAATCCTACGAAGTGTGCTTTCGGAGTACGATCTGGAAAGTTTTTGGGATTGATGGTCTCCAAGCGAGGAATCGAGGCCAATCCCGATAAAATAAAGGCAATCCTGGACATGGAAGCACCAAAAACTATCAAAGATGTTCAAAAGCTCATAGGAAGGGTTGTTGCGTTGGGACGATTCATCTCCAAGTCTGGGGACAAGTGTTTGTCGTTCTTCAAGTCCTTAAAGAAGGTTAAAGATTTTGTATGGAGTGAGGAAAGCCAGAAGGCATTCGAGGAATTAAAGAAATATATGGCTCAGGCTCCGTTGTTGGACAAGCCAGTTTTGAATGAAGTCTTATACTTGTACTTGGCCGTTTCAGAAAGTGCCTTGAGCGCTGTGTTGGTTAAGGAGGAACTGAAAATCCAGAAACCCGTATACTATGTCAGCAAAATTATGTATGGAGCTGAGTTGAATTATTCAACTATTGAGAAATTTGCACTATCCTTCGTAATGGCTTCAAGAAAGTTGTGTCCCTACTTTCAGGCTCATAGGATTGAAGTACTAACAAATCAGCCCTTGCGAAATATTATTCATAGTCCCAAGGCTAGTGGGAGGTTGATCAAGTGGGTAATAGAGTTGGGAGAATTTGACATTAAGTATAAGCCACGAACGACAATAAAAGCCCAGGCATTGGCTGACTTCGTGGTGGAATGTACCATACCTAACCAAGAAGTCGGGGGCAGGAAGATACTATACCTCAAGACAAGGAAGTTGATAAGGAGGACATAGAGAAGGATGATAAGGAGAAGGAATATTGGGTTCTCTAATTTGATGGGCATCAAAAACAAATTCAAGTGGAGCAGGTCTAGTTTTACAAAGCCCTGATGGGTTCTTGATTGAATATGCTATGAAGTTAGACTTCCCGACCACAAACAATGAGGCAGAATATGAAGCTCTGATAGCTGGCCTCGGCCTAGCAGGGACACTGAGAGTCAAGAACTTGAAGGTCTGTGGAGACTCAAAGTTGGTCGTATCCCAGGTAAAGGGGGAGTTTGAGGCAAAGGATGATACGATGGCTAAGTATGTCCGCCTAGTAAGGGTTGTGATGACCCAATTTGATGAATGCCATGTTGAGTACATTCCAAGGGAGGAAAATGCTAAGGCAGATGCCTTATCAAAGTTTGCTTCATCGGAGATAGAGAAAAGTTCAGGAAGTGTATACTTCCGTGTTTTGAAGACACGGAGCATTGATGTTAAGCTTGTAGCTCCTATTGGTCTGGGGACGTCATTGATAGATCCCATTAAGACCCATATTCAAACCAGTTGGTTGCCAAATGATGCTACTGAAGCACGGAAGTTGGCTGTTCGAGCACTAAGATACTCCTTGATAGATGGGATTTTGTATAAAATATCTTATGTGGTTCCCTACTTAAGATGTCTCAGGCCCGATGAGGCACGCTTGGATCTGGAAGAAGTACATGAAGGTATATGTGGGCAACACTTGGGGGCAGAGCGCTAGCTCATAAGATAACCCGTTTAGGCTTCTATTGGCCATAATTGATGGCTGACGTCAAAGAGTATGTGAAGAAGTGTGACCGCTGTCAGAAGCATGCGCCTGTCGTTAGACAACCCCCCGAGATGCTAACCTCCATCAACTCACCTATCCCCTTTGCTATGTGGGGAATGGATATACTTGGACCTTTTCTCATGGCCACGGCACAAAGAAAGTTCCTGATTGTAGCCATTGATTATTTTACTAAATGGATTGAAGCCGAGCCATTGGCCAAAATTACAACTAAGCAGGTTGCACGATTCCTGTGGGAAAACATCATGTGCCGATATGGAATTCCCCGTATCCTGGTTACCGGTAATGGAACACAGTTCAATAATGAAGAATTTAAGAAGTATTGTAGAGAGAATGAGATTGAGTTACGATTTACCTATGTGGCTCATCCACAAGCTAATGGGCAAGCGGAAGTGGCAAATTGAATAATCCTGGATGGACTAAAGAAGAGGATTGAGAAATCCAGGAATAATTGGGTGGATGAAATACTCCCAATACTTTGGGCTTACAGAACTACTTGTAGAGTCACTACCGGAGCCACTCCCTTCATGTTGGCGTATGGGGCAGAAACAGTTGTTCCTGTAGAAATATCGCACTCATTTCCCCGAATCCAGGCTTTCAATGTTGAGGAAAAGAAGGAGGGGCAAAGATTAGCCTTGGACTTAATCGATGAGGTACGGGATGAAGCACATGCGAAGATAGTGAACTATCAGAAGAAAGCTACGTTCTATTACAACCTAAGGGTTAAGGAAAGGTCCTTCAAGCAAGGAGATTTAGTCCTTAGGAAAGTGGAAGCCTCTGGAGTAGGGCAGAAAGGAAAGCATGCCCCAAACTGGGAAGGGCCCTATAAGGTTAAAAGCGTTCAAAGAAGGGGAACCTACAAGTTAGAGACTATGGATGGTTTTAAAGTCCCGAGAACTTGGCATGCACAAAACCTGAAGGTTTATTATGTGTAAATTAGTTGAACACGATTCTCACTTGTCAAAACGATAAGTAGGTTGAAAAGCACCTTGAAGCTTTGCTTGCGTAGGATTTTATATTCAAATTCCAGTAGGATTTACATTGTTGATTCATTATTGTTAAGGGTTGAACCCATACCATGTAAGGCTTTGGAAAACCAGAATTTATATTAATGAGTTTGAAATTATTTCAACCTTTGGATATTTAAGTTGTGATAATACTTTGTGTAATTTTAACAAAGATCATGCTTTGATCATTAAAAGAAGAAGACTTTAAGAATTCTTCTATTATAAGGAGTGCTTGTTGCACAACTCAAAGGGCCAAGTAGTTCAGGTGTAATAACCCCAATTTTTGGAATTTTTGAAACCCTGATGAATAGTAACTTTTGCTGATGATGCTGATTAAGGAAAATTATCAGACCACACTATATAGGAGTACTGTTATGGAAATTCTAAGATCATATTAGTATTCCGTAAAATAAATAAGTGTATGTAAAGATCGTCAGAATCCAAATTCGAACACTTTGATTTTTCCCGAAAATCCACCAGATACCGAAAGAATTGAGTATAAGGTAACAGGATAAAAAGGATTTAAATTAAAGGATTATAAGAGAGAATCATAAAAGGAATATAATGTATTGAGAAAGGTTAAGGAAACCCAAGTAATTAGATCCCGGGTATGATCCCTCAAACGAATAAACGAAAATGAAAGTTAAGCGAATCGTAAAACAAATAAATGATAAGTGGCAATTTATACCACTTAGAACGTCTTAAAATAGCTTAAATTGGTGCCTTGAAATCAAGTATTTTGTGTATTTGATGCATTTTTCTAGTGTTTATGTATTTCAGGGTATTAGTTGCATTTCGGAGGAGTAATCATCAAGAATAAGCCTTGGCATGTGTTCACCATTGCGAGAGGAAAGAAAGGGGCAGATTACAGCGAAGAAACGGAGCAAACTCAGGAATTTTCCAGTAGGGTCCAGAATTCTTGTAGTGTTATATGTCACTTTGTGCCTATAATTTTTATTCTTTGTATAATCATGTGATTGCCTTGATGATAGTTGTGTCATAATAACTGGTCTAGTTCCGAAGCATATCTGTTAAGCATCTACACACACCACGTTTCTGGCTGTATGTTCGTTTACATGAGTTTATTGATCTTTAGTCGCCTAACTGCATTTGTTGAGATGTTGTAAATTGGTTGGTTTGTTCGTAGTACGGGGGATCGCTGCATTTCAGATAGATTGCATTCATGCATGTTTTTATTTGTTTTTGAGTCTGTGACGATTGAGGACAAGCATCGATTTAAGTTTGGGGGTGTGATAAGTGGCATTTTATACCACTTAGAACTTCTTAAAATAGCTTAAATTGGTGCCTTGAAATCAAGTATTTTGTGTATTTAATGTGTTTTTCTAGTATTTATGCATTTTAGGGTATTAGTTGCATTTCGGAGGAGTAATCATCAAGAATAAGCCTTGGCATGTGTTCACCATTGCGAGAGGAAAGAAATGGGCAGATTACAGCGAAGAAACAGGAGCAAACTCAGGAATTTTCCAGTAGGGTCCTGAGCGCCCGCCCAGCTATGCTGAGCGGCCGTTCAGGGTCGGGAATTTTGATAAATTATTTTAGACTTCTACTTCTGTTTGGCTTCCAACTTCTATGTAATCTAAGTTTTATGGGACTATTATATAAGTAGATTTGGAGACATTTTCACGAGGTTGGATCATTGTATTAAGCAAGGAGCAAAGGAGAAAAGGAAGAAGACCGTTTTTAGCACACCGCAACGAAGAGGAAGCATATTTTCTTGTGATTCTTTATTTCGTTGTAACGTGGATGCTAGTTTTCTTTGTTTGAACCTAATTACTCTTGTGACGTACTCTGGTTTAATATAATTAGTTTAGTTATTATTCTCTTGTGTTTGTTTATCATGTTTTCATATGAACCCATGATGACGATAAGTGCTATCATGGGCTAATCGTGATCATGGGGTCATAACGGATTTACTATGTAATTCTTTAGTTAATTGTTTGATACCTTAGTGTGTGATGATTGTATGATATCTAGTATTGGTTGTGCGTATTCGTCTTATATGCGTCGCGAACATATAAGATAGGGTGTTAATCTCTTGTGAAGCGACAGTGGATCTCGAGGTTTAGAACTTGCCATGCTAGCATAGGTTCATGTATGATGTGCATGATTTGTGGGTAACTCTAACCGTTTTATTCGCCCTGTGTAATCAAAAGGAATAACTTGTGCTTAAATCGTTATGTTGTCAATTTCTGTAGACATACCATGATTGATGCCTATTCAACTTCTATCTTAATTGTGGATGCTTGGTAGAATGGTATTAGTACAATGAAAGTTGGCTTTTATCAGTTTCGTATTATTCGATTAATATCATCACTGTTGCATGCTAAGGGTAATAACAATAACTATTGAAGGAAGTAGTAATGAAGTTGTGATCTCATGAGAGTTTTAATATTATTAATTCGAAGTGTTAATTAAGTGATTAATTAAGTAGTTAATTATAGTTAATATTAGTTAACAATTCTAAGTGTTAGTGTCTTAACATTGAGAAGTAATCATACATTGGTGAGTGAGTTTAATTGAACAATAATTAGTCTGAGTCTCTGTGGGAACGAACTAGAAAGTATTCTATATTACTTGCGAATGTGTATACTTGCGTGTATTATTAGCGCGTGTTTCCGCCCTAACAAGTTTTTGGCGCCGCTACCGGGGACTCGGCGTATTTGTTTAGTTTATGTACTTACCATCATTGGTCGTTAGGACTCAGTGATTAGGACATAGTTGTTACTTATTGTTTCTGGTTGTGTTTCAGGTACTTTAGCGAGCGTTTATGCAAACTCGTTCTCATACTCGCAAGAGGACTTTAGATACAGCTGAGGAGACAGACGAAGTTCTTGATATTCCGGAGAAGATAGATTTTGAAGATTCGTATTCAGGAACTGAGCAGAAAGAACCAGTAATCAGATCGTATTGTTCAGCTTGATCCATCTCTTATGGACTTTTCTCGACCTAAAATTGATGACATTCAGTCAAGCATTCTTCATCCGGCTATTCAAGCTAACACCTTTGAGATCAAGCCGGGCACTATTCAGATGGTGCAGAATTCTGTTTCTTTTGGAGGTGCTGCGACTGAAGACCCCAACATGCACATAAGGAATTTTGTCGAGATCTGCAGCACTTTCAAGTATAATGGCGTGACTGATGAGGCTATCAAGCTGAGGCTTTTCCCATTCTCACTGAGGGACAAAGCTAAGGACTGGTTACATTCTGAGCCAGCTGGGTCCATCACTACTTGGCAAGATCTTGCACAAAAGTTTCTGGTGAAGTTTTATCCGATGGCAAAGACTGCTGCTATGAGGAGTGCTCTTACTCAGTTCGCGCAACAACCTACAGAATCTATGTGCGAAGCTTGGGAACGCTACTAGGAAATGTTGAGAAAGTGTCCACATCATGGAATGCCCGATTGGATGGTGGTCACTGGTTTCTATAATGGTTTGGGGGCCCAATCTCGGCCCATGCTCGATGCAGCAGCTGGAGGCGCCTTATGGGCCAAAAGCTATACTGAGGCTTATAATCTTATCGAGACTATGGCTGCAAATGAGCATCAAAACCCAACTCAGAGGATGATGCCTGGGAAGGTAGCAGGTATTCTGGAAGTCAATGCATCCACCGCTATTGCAGCGCAGCTCCAAGTGCTGTCGATGAAGGTTGATTCTCTAGCTACATATGGAGTTAATCAAATAACTATGGTCTGTGAGCTTTGTGCAGGTTCTCATGCTACGGATCAGTGTTCTCTTGTCAACGAATCTGTTCAGTATGTGAATAATTATCAGCGACAACAGCAGCCTGTGCCAGCTAATTATCATCCTAACAACAGAAATCATCCAAATTTCGGCTGGGGTAATAATCAGAATGCTATTCAGCCACCATATCAGCAAGGTGTGAGTAAACAGCTTAATCAACCTGGATTCCAGCAACCATAAGAGTATGCTCAAAGGCAATCATATCCTCAACAGGGAAGTGCAGCTGCACCTACTAGTGCTGATTTTGAGGAACTTAAGCTGTTATGCAAGAGTCAGGCGGTTTCTATTAAGACCTTGGAAAATCAAATCGGTCAAATAGCCAATGCAGTGCTCAATCGTCGACCTGGAACACTTCCTAGTGACACGGAAGTACCAGGCAGAAAGGAAGCTAAAGAGCAAGTCAAGGCTATTACCTTAAGGTCTGGGAAAGTTGCTGATGCTGAAAAGGCAAAAAAAGGAGAAGCTGAATTTAGAGATGAAGAATCTAAGCAGAAGGAGAAAGCGGCGGAACCAAGGAAGACTACTGTTGAACACACTTTGCCTGAGGGTAATACAGGGGAGAAACAGCTCTATCCTCCACCACCTTTCCCTAAGAGATTGCAGCAACAAAAGCCGGATAAACAGTTCGGTAAGTTTCTGGAGGTGTTCAAGAAACTTCACATCAATATACCTTTCGCTGAGGCTCTGGAGCAAATGCCTAGTTATGCGAAGTTTATGAAGAGTATTCTTTCAAGGAAGGTGAAACTGGATGACCTTGATATCGTTGCTCTAACGGAAGATTGCAGCGCTGTTCTGCAGCAAAAGTACCTCCAAAGCTTAAAGATCCAGGTAGCTTCACCATTCCTTGCACCATTGGCAAGTTGTCGTTTGACAAGTGCCTTTGTGATTTGGGAGCAAGCATCAATCTGATGCCGTTGTCGATCTTTAAAAAGTTGGATTTGCCTGATCCAAAACCCACATACATGTCTCTACAATTGGCTGATCATTCTATTACTTATCCAAGGGGCATAGTGGAGGATGTGCTAGTCAAGGTGGATAAGCTCTTCTTTCCTGCAGATTTTGTTATTCTGGATTTCGAGGAAGATAAGAAAATTCCCATAATCTTGGGAAGACCTTTCTTGGCTACTGGCCGTACCTTGATAGATGTGCAGAAAGGTGAACTTACTATGCGGTACAAGATCAGGATGTGACCTTCAACATGTTCAAGGCAATAAAATTTCCTACAGAAGATGAGGAGTGCTTAAAAGTGGATGTGATTGATTCTGCGGTTACTTCAGAACTCGATCACATCCTAATGTCTGATGCATTGGAAAAGGCCTTAGTGGGGGATTTTGACAGTGATGATGAAGATGGCAACGAGCAATTACAATATCTGAATGCTTCTCCCTGAAGGCGAAAGCTGGACATGCCGTTTGAATCTCTTGGTACTTCTGACCTCAAGAATGCTGAAGGAAAGCTCAAACCATCAATTGAAGAAGCACCTACCTTGGAGCTCAAGCCATTACCTGAACAATTGAGGTATGCCTTTTTAGGTGATGCATCTACTTTACCTGTTATTATTGCGTCTGACCTTTCAGGTAGTGAGGAAGACAAGCTCTTAAAGATTTTGAGAGAATTCAAATCGGCTATTGGATGGACCATAGCAGACATCAAAGGGATCAGCCCTTCATATTGTATGCATAAGATTCTGCTAGAGGAGGGTAGTAAGCCAACTATTGAGCAGCAGCGCAGACTTAATCCTATCATGAAGGAGGTGGTGAAGAAAGAAATTCTGAAATGGCTCGATGCAGGCATCATTTATCCTATTTCTGACAGTTCATGGGTGAGCCCCGTACAATGTGTGCCTAAGAAAGGAGGTATCACTGTGGTAGCAAATGAGAAGAATGAGCTCATCCCCACTCGAACAGTTACAGGATGGAGAGTATGCATGGATTACCGAAAGTTGAACAAAGCCACGAGGAAGGATCACTTCCCTCTGCCATTTATTGATCAGATGCTCGACCGGTTGGCTGGTCATGAGTATTATTATCACGAGTGGGCTCTTTGGTATTCGAGTTATTAAGTTCTTAGGGGACTTTGTGCCTAGTGACCTAAGGCTTTTAGAGTCTGGGATCCGCTAACCTAACGCTCGCTACATGGATACCATTGTATAAGTCTTTTGTGGACCTCACTCATTACACGGTCAAATAAGCATTGTTGTTATGAATAAAAAGCATGATTCCGTAATAAGCTCCAGAATTCTTGTAGTGTTATATGTCACTTTGTGCCTAGAATTTTTATTCTTTGTATAATCATGTGATTGCCTTGATGATAGTTGCGTCATAATAACTGGTCTAGTTCCGAAGCATATCTGTTAAGCATCTACACACACCACATTTCTGGCTGTATGTTCGTTTGTATGAGTTTATTGATCTTTAGTCGCCTAACTGCATTTGTTGAGATGTTGTAAATTGGTTGGTTTGTTCGTAGTAAGGGGGATCGCTGCATTTAAGATAGATTGCATTCATGCATGTTTTTATTTGTTTTTGAGTCTGTGATGATTGAGGACAAGCATCGATTTAAGTTTGGGGGTGTGATAAGTGGCATTTTATACCACTTAGAACGTCTTAAAATAGCTTAAACTGGTGCCTTGAAATCAAGTATTTTGTGTATTTGATGCATTTTTCTAGTATTTATGCATTTCAGGGTATTAGTTGCATTTCGGAGGAGTAATCATCAAGAATAAGCCTTGGCATGTGTTCACCATTGCGAGAGGAAAGAAAGGGGCAGATTACAGCGAAGAAACGGAGCAAACTCAGGAATTTTCCAGTAGGGTCCTGAACGCCCGCTCAGCTATGCTGAGCGGCCGCGCAGGGTTGGGAATTTTGATAAATTATTTTAGACTTCTACTTCTGTTTGGCTTCCAACTTCTATGTAATCTGAGTTTTATGGGACTATTATATAAGTAGATTTGGAGACGTTTTCACGAGGTTGGATCGTTGTATTAAGCAAGGAGCAAAGGAGAAAAGGAAGAAGACCGTTTTTAGCACACCGCAACGAAGAGGAAGCATATTTTCTTGTGATTCTTTATTTCATTGTAACATGAATGCTAGTTTTCTTTGTTTGAACCTAATTACTCTTGTGACGTACTCTGGTTTAATATAATTAGTTTAGTTATTATTCTCTTGTGTTTGTTTATCATGTTTTCATATGAACCCATGATGACGATAAGTGCTATCATGGGCTAATCGTGATCATGGGGTCGTAACGGATTTACTATGGAATTCTTTAGTTAATTGTTTGATACCTTAGTGTGTGATGATTGTATGATATCTAGTATTGGTTATGCGTATTCGTCTTATGTGCGTCGCAAACATATAAGATAGGGTGTTAATCTCTTGTGAAGCGACAGTGGATCTCGAGGTTTAGAACTTGCCATGCTAGCATAGGTTCATGTATGATGTGCATGATTTGTGGGTAACTCTAACCGTTTTATTCGCCCTGTGTAATCAAAAGGAATAACTTGTGCTTAAATCGTTATGTTGTCAATTTCTGTAGACATATAGGAACTCAACATGATTGATGCCTATTTAACTTCTATCTTAATTGTGGATGCTTGGTAGAATGGTATTAGTACAATGAAAGTTGGCTTTTATCAGTTTCGTGTTATTCGATTAATATCATCACTGTTGCATGCTAAGGGTAATAACAATAACTATTGAAGGAAGTAGTAATGAAGTTGTGATCTCATGAGAGTTTTAATATTGTTAATTCGAAGTGTTAATTAAGTGATTAATTAAGTAGTTAATTGTAGTTAATATTAGTTAACAATTCTAAGTGTTAGTGTCTTAACATTGAGAAGTAATCATACATTGGTGAGTGAGTTTAATTGAACAATAATTAGTCTGAGTCTCTGTGGGAATGAACTAGAAAGTATTCTATATTACTTGTGAACGCGTATACTTGCGTGTATTATTAGCGTGTGTTTCCGTCCTAACAATAAACGGTCAAGAAACAAGCTTGTAAAAGAAGCAAGGGAGATTAATCAAGTGGAGTAGAAAATAGATGACATCATCACTCCATAAGAATTAGACAAGTGGCTAGATGGTGAGGTAAGCATGGTGATGCAAGCATTAATCAAGATATTTATCCAAGATTATACCTCCACCAAGTATTCTAATCACATTTTTAACCAAGTAATCAACCAAGCAACTCCTTTCTTCTCTCCCCAGCTTGTAGCTTTGACTTTTTCATGAAAAATGGAGGTTTAGAAATTCAAAGTCCAACCTTGGCTCATTCATAATTCTCAAGGTAATTCCCAAGGCTTCTTGATATTATAACTTAGTTATCCTAGAAGTTTGAGCTTCAAAAATCATGTCTTTCTTAGCTAATTAATTCATCAAATATGATGATGAATAGTAATGAATAGTAACTTTCAAGAACTAACTTTGATTTCTTGATTTCTTTTGGAAGTTCAAGGTTGTTTAAGCTTAGATCAGGGCTCTCTTAGGAATTTCAAGGCTCTTTGATGGTATTAAGAAGCTCCAAGAAGGTATAACCAAGCTTTCCCCTTTGATTTAAGTTATAAGTTTGTATGAGCTTGGATTGTAAATGGAGGTTTTAATGGTTGAATTAGTGAATGAGAGATTAAGCATGTTTAGTTATGTATGTAAGTTATTGTAGTTAATTATTGAGCCGTTATTATACTTAGTATTAAAATTATGATCCATGGATGTTTTGACTTAGAAAATGGTGGAGTAGTATGTTGGTTTGTTTGTGGTTGATGTTTGGATTGTTGTGGTTGGTTTGGTGTTGATTGGTGGTGATTTGATATTGAATTAATTTGGTAAAATTTGGGAATCGCTAAGGTATAGCCGTCGTAATGCCCAATTTTCCTTAGACTATTTTGTGCATGACTTTTGCATCCGAACACTAACTACCATGAACTGACCATTACCATTATTAGATATTTTATGATTCAACCTTCATTTTGATATGTGGTTCGCTTGAATCCGATGTACGGTTTAGGAGAAACGACCGTTTTAAGTAACGACGTTTCGCGAACGAACCATTACCCCACACCTTACTTTGAAACCTTGGTTAAGGCCCTTAAATGACTAATTGGAGTATGAAACAATTATGTGAAGTGGATTAGGCAGTTGGTAGAGTACTCGCGAAAGAATCGCCTAAAAATTCTTAATGGTTAATTTATTAAAAATGGTGGAGCCGAGGGTACTCAAATGACTTATGTGATTCGTTAAGCGTAGAAGTGACCATAAGCGAACGTTAGGGTTCAATTGGTTAAAGTCTTGTTTCTTAAGCGACCGGGGTTTAATTCCGACTTATGTTGTTGTTCATAGGTTATCGGACCCACTCTAAGCTTAAGTCTATCCGGGAACACTCAGGCAAGTTTTCTACCCGTTATACTGTTGTTGTGATGTATATATGTATATGCATTATCTTGTGATAGATGCATGTTGGTTAATTAGTAAATCTTGCGATATATTGGAGCATGTTGATATGGTATATATATGCATGCTTGTTTCGTAACCTTGATATCTAATTGTTGATTCAAATGCTTATAGTTGCATAATACCTATGCTAGAGATAAGCAGTAGTTGCGTATACCCTTAGTATAGGGGACCCAAAGGTGAACATATTTCTAAACCGGGAGTCGATGTTCCCGAGTATAATATATATATATATATATATATATATATATATTTATATATATAGATATAGTTTTCAAAGCTATTAATCGAATAAGGTTTATTCGATAAATGTATTTGAATTAATGAATATTATCTTGAATATTCATTTGAGGACTCATTACTCCTTTTATTTTATTTAATGAATATTATTTTGAATATTCATTCGAGGACTCAAGACTCCGTTTATTTTATTTAATGAATATTATCATTTGAGGACTTATGACTCCGCTTATTTATTAAATAATATTCTTTATTTTATTAAAGAATAATGTTTCGATAATCAAACTAATTTTCGATTATTCAAATAAAGATCGTACTTTCGTATAAGTATATCTTTGGTTATTTAATATTCGTTTCAAGTATGAGTTTTAAAACTTCTACTTCAATTATTTTTATAAAGATAATTCTTTATGGGAATATTATTTAACCAATAATATTCAGATATTTTCTAATATATCGGGACTGATTTATTTCATTAAATCAGCATTACTCCAAACATTCTTAAAAATGTTTTCGAGTCTTCAAAATGATTTTTAAAAGTTAGAGCGGATCCCAAAACTCATTTTTATATTTAAGATCTTCCTTTCGAAGGGGATTTAAATACTCGCTCAAAACCTGAGGGATCCGGCTCAGTGGTGTATTTTACATTCGCAACGAGGTTGCTGTTTTGAGAAACATCTTGATTACTTGCCCATCGTTCGGGAAGTAAGTTCATCTATTTGAGTCGGCATAAGCAACATGGGCTCAGTGGGCTTCCATAAAAGTGTAAGTGGCTCAGTGGGAGTCCATCAAATACGTAAGTGGCTGAGTGGCAGTCCGGCATAAGGTCCTATTGCGGCCAGGGTGATGACCAGTGGGGAATTCGTCCATCTACTAGTAGAAAAGGTTACTTATTGGTATCTTTGCCTGATCAGCAATATATCAGGTTTATGCCAAGGTTTTCTCCTTTCCAAATTCATTGGATATTGCAACTCTGTTTATAATTTTCATAACAGAGGTTTTCAAGGAGTGTATGAAATGTATATATATAGGTGTATATATATATCGGGACTTAATGAAGTATCTCGTAACTTCATTGTTTATAATTATATTCAAAGATTGAATCTATTCAAATCTTGTCTTGTAGTCTCATCTATGTGATGAACTTTTGAAACTAATTATAACTTGAACGGTGGTAGTTCAAGTAGTATTCGGAAAAGATATAAGTATATTGGAGTATCTTGTAACTTCATCTTTTCAACTTATATCTGGTTATTGATTATCTTATGCATGACAAAGATTTTCAGAAAAACGTTGAGACAAGGTTAGATATATGAGATCACCTTGCAACGATATTTTTATACAGTTATAAACTGGAACTCTGTGTATATTATACATGTCAGAGGATTTCAAAGATTATGAAAAGTATATATACTTATATACTGAATATTTTGCGACTTGGTCGCGTTAAGATATCAACTTGGTTTATTTCTTCTTGACCAAGACTTTCATGAGTACTATGAGAATGCTCATATATTGATAATGATTATACATATTATTTCGGTGGGCTTGTTGCTCACCCTTGCTTTCTTCTTTCATCACACAACAATAGATAGAAAAGATGAACAGGACCAAGCTTCCAATTCGCAAGCGGTTAGGAAACATTCCGCGGTTTTCTGGAAGCGTTGATGCCACCGTAGCTGAGGTAGGAGCTACCAATAGGCTAGGTTTTCAACTATTGATGAACCAGACTTATGTATATTTATGAATTGTAATAATGGCAAAGAATATGTAAATTATTCAGAAACCCTTTTTAAGGTGTAATGGCTTATAATTTTGGAATAAAATAACTTGTGTTATTTTTGGATGTTCATCTCTGAGACTATAACTTGTGGTGTGTGTGTTTATTATGGGGTCACAGTACGCAGTAGTTGGTTCTTTATTAAGATTGGATGTTATTAAGGGAAATGGAACTCGTGACAACCCGGATCCCCGACCCCGGATTTGGGGGTGTTACAGAAATGGTATCAGAGCTAAGCATTATAAACCTCAGAGATGATGTGACGTTAAGATAATAAGTTCACTAAGATAATAAGAACTCTTGCCAAGTTCATAGTTGGGCTACCTAACGTAGTACTGACAGTTAAAACCCTTATGGGAACCCTTATAAATATCATGATAGTAGCGTAGTTCGTTATCGTATATGGTAGCGGGACTTCGAACCCTGAGGTTGAGGAGCAACAACGCGATGATGTTTATTACTTATTGGAGATCGGATTGTGGATCCGATAGAACATCCTAACGAGGGACCAAATGGTGTTCATATTGAGGATGTAGCGGTTGAGGATGTTGTCCTAGACAGGATTGTTATTGAGGAGGATCTCGTGACGGATCCTAAAAAGACTGAAGAGGTGATCTCTAAGGAATTAATAACCGTAGTCAGAGTGACTACCAGAGGTAGGATTGGTCGGTCACTACCGGAGGTGCGTTCAAGTTTGTAAAGATAGTAGCCCTTTAACGCGGCTTACTCGTAAGACTGAGAAGTTCGAATGGACAGAGAAATACGAGAAAAACTTTTAAGAACTGAAGCAAAGGTTGGTGACGTCCCCTATGTTGGCGTTGCCGGATGGAAAATGAGATTTGGTGAAGTGTAGTGACGCTTCGCATAAGGAATTAGGGTGCTTCTTATACAGCACAGGAAGGTAATCGCGTACGCGTCAAGACAATTAAGGGAATATAAAATTTGATATCCCCACCCATGAGCTTGGGCTCGTGGCAATAGTTTTGCCCTAAAGATTGGAGGCACTACTTGTATGGAGAGAAGTGCGAGATTTACCTAAGCCATAAGTACTCTAGTACATTTTCCCGTAAAAAGAGCTCAACATACGCCGGAGGAGGCGGTTAGAGCTAATCAAGAATTATGATTGGGAGATTCTTTATCATTTGGGGAAAGCCAATGTGGTGGCTGATGCCCTTAGTAAAAAGGAGAGACTCAAGATGATAATGTCTTGGGAAGAGTTTATAAGAGATTTTGAGAAAATGGAAATAGAAGTGAAGGTAACCGGAGCCGGTACCGAAAAGCGGTTTGAGATTGCAATACAGTCCGAATTATTGAAAAAGAACATATTGTGCCAGAAAAAGTGATGAATGAAGGCAGAGAGCCAACAATTAGATAAAAGATTAATACCGAGAAAGATGATAAGGGAATAATGAGGTATTCCTACAGAATTTGGGTTCCAAATGTTCAAGAGCTTAAAGATGAGATCTTAGATGAAAGCTAGTTTGAGGAATAAGATTTAGAGCAAACCCTGAACGTGATAGTTAGGGAGGTTGACATCAAGATAGAAGGAACCCATAACATAATGAAGTGGAAAACAAGGATTTTTAACGTATAAGATAACCCCGATTATGGGAGAAGGTTGGAACATTTCATACTGAGAAAACAGAAGTTGAACAAGATAGGGAGAATCAGGATGGTACTCCTATTGGGCAATTCATGGACCTGCCTAAACAGAACTTAGACTATTATCCCCAACCACCACCCTGAGGAAACAATGCGGCAAGAAATTCTTTCAGGACCTTTAAGTCGCTAAGCTCTTAGAGTTCCAAGGAACAAGCTGACCCAGTCAAGGTAAGAGGCTGGCTAAAGGAAATATAGGAATCATTTGAGATTCTAAATGATGGACGAATCACAAAAGACTATTTTTGTCACTTACCCTCCTAAGAGAGGTGCCACCCGCTGGTGAAAGACCAAGAAAGGCACGGAGCCAGAGGTTAGAATAAACTGATTAAAGTTCAGTCAATTGTTTTCGGGAAAGTAATTCCCAAGGTTATGGAGATAGTGTAAAAGCTTTAGAGCCAGAACAAAGGCGGACGAGTATGATGAAATATGAAGCTAAGTTGTAAGAGTTGTCAAGATTCGTTCTGATGACAAGAATCCCAGAACGATGTGATGTTTGAAGTCAATGATTAGTGGGTTCATGAAATAATGATAAGAGAAAGGAAAATAAAAAGAAACTGAAGTGGAAAGGAATATAAAGGCAATAGAGTTTGAGGAATGATAAGGGAGTTGGGTATGAGGAAACCCTAAAGACTCGTAGCAATAGAAATAGAAAAATATGTAATCGTCAGGATGAGGGTGATTCACCATGAGTTAAAGTTGATGATTGAAGGAATAAGAGATATATATTTTATCCCCTGTAAGTTGGGAGGATTCGAAGAAACCTTGAGATAGTTCGAAGGATAAATAATGAGACGCGGATAGACTGAGGAGACAAGGAAGTAAGAAATTAGGAAAATTGGATGAAGGAAGTGACCTTCAAGAATGTGAAGTGTAAGACCGGTGGCTTGATACCCAGAAAGGGAGACGCCAGGTATGAAAGATATCCCAACATTGAGATGACTGTTGAGATAAACAACAAAAGTAAATAAGAAATTATTAAGAAGAAGTTCACGTTGAACACGACCAATATCTTCCAGAACATCCTTGTTATCGTTACCAAATTAGGCAAGAAAAGCAAATAACCGTTGTTATCTTTTGGAGGCCATATTGATTGACCTCATTTTGAATACAGATGTTATTGTGAAATTAGGCATATACTATTGAGGTGGGAATGATTGAATAAGACACCCTTATCAGGGATATATGACTTGATTTACCCATGGAAGGATGCATGTACCATTTAAAGGTGGAATTAAGGATAGAACATCGGTAACTTAAAATGAATCCTAGGGGAATGCATAAAGGTTGGCATTTCACCCTTAATAGGGATAGTATGAGTTTTGACAGTATGAATTGGAAAGGATTAAGGTAATAACAACCTTTAAGAATCAGTGGAGAAATTTTTCAGAAGTATATAGACAATGATTCTGGTATTAATAAATGGTATCTTGATATGCCCTGTATCTAGGGAATATAGGAGGAGCGATTCAAGGATAACCTTAGAGGTTTTACAAGGAGAAAGGTAATATTCAAAATTCTCAAGAATAGAAATGTTGATAAAGGAAATATGACGTAATTATAATGATGCCAAGTGGGGCACGTGTTAAACCACGAGAAAGTATGGATCGAACCAGTAAAGGTCGAAATTGTTCAGGGCAATTAGGACCTAAGATAAAAGATGTTCTAAGTATGATTGAGAGTCAGTCGTGACAGTGATTAACCTCTAAAGACTGAGGCAATAACTAATGGAAAAATGGTGATATTTTTTTTTATTCATCAGATTTTAAGGAAAACATCTTCACATAAGCAGTGATTGAAATGAGGTAGAAAATTTATTTGGAGGTGGTTAAAATGACATTGACTGTAAGGAAATTTTACTATCAGGAAAGGCCAAAGAGGTGGCCGACACCTTAAAGGTAAGAGGATAATTATAGGCGCTTGTGCCAAAGGAATACAGTGATGATGGTTAAAGCTGTGAAGGTTGTATTATGGTTTGAAAGATTGACATTCCTTCTGATGACTATGTAATACCCAACCATAATAGTAGTTTGGTAAAGGTTTAATTCGTATAATCGCCATGAGCAGGCTACCTATCTTAGAAGGTCCTATCTTGAGAAAAAGCCAGGACCATGTTTCAAAAAGGACTAAACAAACCTTTGAGTTAAGTCTTCTATTGAAGGCATATGATTAAGAATGGTATTAACCTGCTATCTTTGCTTTCATTGAAACTCTTCTGCAATTTTATCTGCTTCATGTCATATGTACGTTAAGTTCAGGAGTGTTCTTCATGAATCATGAATAGTGATCATGTTACCTCCTTAGAAGAATTCGATATGTATGGACTCTGTATGGTTAGAAATTAAGATTTCATGGAAAACGAATGACGACAGTAGGTCAGTGGTGGACCATAGTAATGCAGCAATGATTCTGCGAGTAATGAGCTGATTACAATCGTGAGAGTTATATTGGAATGGATGTTGAGATTGAGTACCACTAATCGGGTCGTGTTGACGTATAAGTTATCTTTGATAAAAAACTAGGTCGATTATTTACCTATTGAATATTTATTCCTTCTTATCAATAGAGAGTCGTATTACTATACTAGGAAGGTTGCGATGCAAGCATAGAATTCTAGTAACGATGATGTCTAGAATGAGATCCCAGATTCGATTTTCGATATCGAGGGAGTTTCAAAGGTGATTGTGTATAAGCTCGAGGAAGAGCATGGGTCCATAGAATGATGGACGGAATAGCAAAAATATTTAGGCATGTGAAATACGATGCTATAATACTTGATGTTAATATAAATACATATATGTTTTGTTCTCCTATGATAATCCTCTATAGTTCAGAGGTAGATTCCAAGCCAGATATTTCGTGGCAGTATATTTTTATATATACAATTCTCTTTAATTTGTTCTTTTCTCTCCTTTTCATTTCATGTAAGCTGAGAAGAACAACCCTTCCAGAAGGGGAGGTATTGCCAAATGACTATCTATTTGTGTGATAGAAGCCTAGTAGGATACCACATGTTGTTTAATTGCTTGTCAAGTACTAAAGGCTGGCCACCTTCTGTACTAACTATGCGATATAACAAGTGTTCATGATCATAGTGATCTCTCAATAAATTCTTTTACTTCTATATGAAGGACCAAGCTTTTGAAGATGGAGGTAGCTAGAGATGAAGTGGTACAAAGTACGGTGGTATTCTGATTCTAACGCGTTCATGATACTAAGGTTGACGCGATTATTAAAAGGTTATACAACGCTAACGAGCAAAAGTATAACCAGTATAATATTAGGAACGGAAGATAGTAGCGATTATGAACTGGAAAAGAATGGGTATTGAGAAGCAAAAGCTATAATGCTAGAAGCTATGATGAGATTCTATGCAATGGACTTGAAAGAATTTGGAATGATCACTTAGCACGTATCGAGTTTTCTTACGATAATAGATCGTATGTCAGTATCGAGATATTGCCTTATGAGATCCTTAAGGGAAGACAATGTCGATCTCCCTTATGTTAGGATGAAGTTGTAGAGCGCAAGATGCTCGGACCCGCAGTAGTCCAAAAGACCAAGAATATAATAGATCTAATCAGAGGACGACTGGGAGTAGCCCAAGATGGATATAAGAAGTATGCTGATTTGACAATGAAAGGACAAAGAGTATGAAGGAGGGAACCTTGTATTGTTAAAAGTATTCCCTTAAAAAGAATTGATGAGGGTTGGAAAGAAAGGAAAGTTTAAGTCCACGAATTATTGGACCCTTGGATATATTAAGACGTATTGGGAAGTTAGAATATGAGCTAGCCCTACCCCCGAACATGTAGCAAGTCATAACGTGTTCCACGTATCAGTGTTAAGGAAGTGTAATTCGGATGCCAGACAAATAGGGGCATATGAGCGCATAGACATGCAACCAGACGTAACCTATATGGAGCAACCAGGAAGGGTTATAGATTGAAAATGAACAAGTGCTTAGGAGAAGGGTTATCAAACTAGTCAGAGTTTGATGGTAGAACCAAAATGTGGGAAAATTTACTTGAGAATTAGAAAGTGCAATGCTAAGAGAGTATCCCTATTCATTTTCTATCTGATTCCGGGACGGAATCCTTTTAAGGAGGGGAGACTGTAATAACCCCAATTTTTGGAATTTTTGAAACCCTGATGAATAGTAACTTTTGCTGATGATGCTGATTAAGGAAAATTATCAGACCACACTATATAGGAGTACTGTTATGGAAATTCTAAGATCATATTAGTATTCCGTAAAATAAATAAGTGTATGTAAAGTTCGTCAGAATCCAAATTCGAACACTTTGATTTTTCCCGAAAATCCACCAGATACCGAAAGAATTTTGTATAAGGTAACAGGATAAAAAGGATTTAAATTAAAGGATTATAAAAGAGGATCATAAAAGGAATATAATGTATTGAGAAAGGTTAAGGAAACCCAAGTAATAAGATCCCGGGTATGATCCCTCAAACGATAAACAAAAACAAAAGTTAAGCGAACCGTAAAACAAATAAACGGTCAAGAAACAAGCTTGTAAAAGAAGCAAGGGAGATTAATCAAGTGGAGTAGAAAATAGATGACATCATCACTCCATAAGAATTAGACAAGTGGCTAGATGGTGAGGTAAGCATGGTGATGCAAGCATTAATCAAGATATTTATCCAAGATTAAACCTCCACCAAGTATTCTAGTCACATTTTTAACCAAGTAATCAACCAAGCAACTCCTTTCTTCTCTCCCCAGCTTGTAGCTTTGACTTTTTCATGAAAAATGGAGGTTTAGAAATTCAAAGTCCAACCTTGGCTCATTCATAATTCTCAAGGTAATTCCCAAGGCTTCTTGATATTATAACTTAGTTATCCTATAAGTTTGAGCTTCAAAAATCATGTCTTTCTTAGCTAATTAATTCATCAAAGATGATGATGAATAGTAATGAATAGTAACTTTCAAGAACTAACTTTGATTTCTTGATTTCTTTTGGAAGTTCAAGGTTGTTTAAGCTTAGATCAAGGCTCTCTTAGGAATTTCAAGGCTCTTTGATGGTATTAAAAAGCTCCAAGAAGGTATAACCAAGCTTTCCCCTTTGATTTAAGTTATAAGTTTGTATGAGCTTGGATTGTAAATGGAGGTTTTAATGGTTGAATTAGTGAATGAGAGATTAAGCATGTTTAGTTATGTATGTAAGTTATTGTAGTTAATTATTGAGCCGTTATTATACTTGGTATTAAAATTATGATCCATGGATGTTTTGACTTAGAAAATGGTGGAGTAGTATATTGTTTTGTTTGTGGTTGATGTTTGGATTGTTGTGGTTGGTTTGGTGTTGATTGGTGGTGATTTGATATTGAATTGATTTGGTAAAATTTGGGAATCGCTAAGGTATAGCCGTCGTAATGCCCAATTTTCCTTAGACTGTTTTGTGCATGACTTTTGCACCCGAACCCTAACTACCATGAACTCACCATTACCATTATTAGATAGTTTATGATTCAAGCTTCGTTTTGATATGTGGTTCGCTTGAATCCGATGTACGGTTTAGGAGAAACGATCGTTTTAAGTAACGACAGTTTCGCGAACGAACCATTACCCCCGCCTTACTTTGAAACCTTGGTTAAGGCCCTTAAATGACTAATTGGAGTATGAAACAATTATGTAAAGTGGATTAGGCAGTTGGTAGAGTACTCGCGAAAGAATCGCCTAAAAATTCTTAATGGTTAATTTATTAAAAATGGTGGAGCCGAGGGTACTCAAATGACTTATGTGATTCGTTAAGCGTAGAAGTGACCATAAGCGAACGTTAGGGTTCAATTGGTTAAAGTCTAGTTTCTTAAGTGACCAGGGTTTAATTCCGACTTATGTTGTTTTTCATAGGTTATCGGACCCACTCTAAGCTTAAGTCTATCCGGGAACACTCAGGCAAGTTTTCTACCCGTTATACTGTTGTTGTGATGTATATATGTATATGCATTATCTTGTGATAGATGCATGTTGGTTAATTAGCAAATCTTGCAATATATTGGAGCATGTTGATATGGTATATATATGCATGCTTGTTTCGTAACCTTGATATCTAATTGTTGATTCAAATGCTTATAGTTGCATAATACCTATGCTAGAGATAAGCAGTAGTTGCGTATACCCTTAGTATAGGGGACCCAAAGGTGAACATATTTCTAAACCGGGAGTCGATGTTCCCGAGTATAATATATATATATATATATATTTATATATATAGATATAGTTTTCAAAACTATTAATCGAATAAGGTTTATTCGATAACTTTATTTGAATTAATGAATATTATCTTGAATATTCATTTGAGGACTCATGACTCCTTTTATTTTATTTAATGAATATTATTTTGAATATTCATTCGAGGACTTAAGACTCCGTTTATTTTATTTAATGAATATTATTTTGAATATTCATTTGAGGACTTATGACTCCGCTTATTTATTAAATAATATTCTTTATTTTATTAAAGAATAATGTTTCGATAATCAAACTTATTTTCGATTATTCAAATAAAGATCGTACTTTCGTATAAGTATATCTTTGGTTATTTAATATTCGTTTCAAGTATGAGTTTTAAAACTTCTACTTCAATTATTTTTATAAAGATAATTCTTTATGGGAATATTATTTAACCAATAATATTCAGATATTTTCTAATATATCGGGACTGATTTATTTCATTAAATCAGCATTACTCCAAACATTCTTAAAAATGTTTTCGAGTCTTCAAAATGATTTTTAAAAGTTAGAGCGGATCCCAATACTCATTTTTATATTTAAGATCTTCCTTTTCGAAGGGGATTTAATACTCGCTCAAAACCTGAGGGATCCGGCTCAGTGGTGTATTTTACATTCGCAACGAGGTTGCTGTTTTGAGAAACATCTTAATTACTTGCCCATCGTTCGGGAAGTAAGTTCATCTATTTGAGTCGGCATAAGCAACATGGGCTCAGTGGGCGTCCATAAAAGTGTAAGTGGCTCAGTGGGAGTCCATCAAATGCGTAAGTGGCTGAGTGGCAGTCCAGCATAAGGTCCTATTGCGGCCAGGGTGATGACCAGTGGGAAATTCGTCCATCAACTAGTAGAAATATTACTTATTGGTATCTTTGCCTGATCAGCAAGATATCAGGTTTATGCCATGGTTTTCTCCTTTCCAAATTCATTGGATATTGCAACTCTATTTATAATTTTCATAACAGAGGTTTTCAAGGAGTGTATGAAATGTATATATATAGGTGTATATATATATCAGGACTTAATGAAATATCTCGTAACTTCATTATTTATAATGATATTCAAAGATTGAATCTATTCAAATCTTGTCTTGTAGTCTCATCTATGTGATGAACTTTTGAAACTAATTATAACTTGAACGGTGGTAGTTCAAGTAGTATTCGGAAAAGATATAAGTATATTGGAGTATCTTGTAACTTCATCTTTTCAACTTATATCTGGTTATTGATTATCTTATGCATGACAAAGATTTTCAGAAAAACGTTGAGACAAGGTTAGATATATGAGATCACCTTGCAACGATATTTTTATACAGTTATAAACTGGAACTCTGTGTATATTATACATGTCAGAGGATTTCAAAGATTATGAAAAGTATATATACTTATATACTGAATATTTTGCGACTTGGTCGCGTTAAGATATCAACTTAGGTTCATTTCTTTTTGACCAAGACTTTCATCAGTACTATGAGAATGCTCATATATTGTTAATGATTATACATATTATTTCGGTTGTTGCTCACCCTTGCTTTCTTCTTTCATCACACAACAACAGATAGAAAAGATGAACAGGACCAAGCTTCCAATTCGCAAGCGGTTATGAAACGTTCCGCAATTTTCTGGAAGCGTTGATGCCGCCGTAGCTGAGGTAGGAGCTACCAATAAGCTAGGTTTTCAACTATTAATGAACCAGACTTATGTATATTTATGAATTGTAATAATGGCAACGAATATTTAAATTATTCAGAAACCCTTTTTAAGGTGTAATGGCTTATAATTTTGGAATAAAATGACTTGTGTTATTTTTGGATGTTCATCTCTGAGACTATAACTTGTGGTGTGTGTGTTTATTGTGGGGTCATAGTACGCAGTAGTTGGTTGTTTATTAAAATTGGATGTTATTAAGGGAAATGGAACTCGTGACAACCAGGATCCCCGACCCCGGATTTGGGGGTGTTACATTAGGTCATTTAACATTCTCTTTAAAAGCATAATAAGTGCTGAAAAGTTAAAGGAGAAAGGTATGAAGAAGAAAGCAGCATAAACAAACCCCGAAGGGTAATAAGTTCAGAATACAATAAGTTATGAATAAAAATTAAAAATAAGAAACACTACTCCTCCATTCGGGAGCCTTCATTCCCCTGCTCTTTATCAGCACCATCCTTCTCAGCATTCTTTGCGGGAGAAGTAGGAGGAGAGGCAGTACTAGGATCCAGGATGCGATCATCCGGCTGAGGGGAGTTGAAGAGGGCGTCCAAGCTATCCTCTGTCTCTGGCTGCTTAGGACTTATAAAGTCATTGGGATCAACTAAGCCAGGATGCCTCTCCGAGATAGCCTTCACAGCTGCATCCCATCCCTAGGTAAACTGCGGAGAATAAAGACCCTCATCGTGGATTTTCATAAGATTCTTGAATTTATCAGAATCCATGAAATCATCAATGAGTTTTTCCTTATCACTCCTAAGCTTAACCTGCTCGGAATGAGCCTTAGACAACTCCTCCCCCTTCGTCTCTAACTTCTTCTGTAGGACCTCGGCCCTCTCCTTCCATTTCTTCATCTCCCTTTCGAACTCATCGGAATTCCCCTTCCAGGACCTAGCCTGATGAAGGGCCGCCTGAAAGTAAGTGTTGCTCTACACAAAGAAACGTGAGTTAACACAAGTTTATAAAAAAAGGAGGAAAGTTGGAATTTAAAGAGAAGAGAAAGGGATGTTACCGCAGCTTGGGCTTGAGAACCCAGAAGCTCAATGGTCTCAATGTCACTCCCCGTGACGATGTCAGTGAAGTCGTGGGAAGTGATGGAAAGGTACGACCAGTCCTTGGCATATTTGGTGGATCCAAGCACCGTATCACTTCTCCTAAAGCCCCGGTTAGGCCTAAAGGAGGGCGCCTTAAGTGGAGGATCTGCATCATCCCCCAGCTGTACAACAGGGACGCGGGGCCTAAGGAAGGTGGGAGCATCAGGCTTCCCCCTGGGATCTCTGTTCAGCTTGGCCCTCTTTTGGCGGCCAGATTCCCCCTCCTTAGGCCTGTTGATGTTGTTAATGGCCTCGCTAGCTAAAAGAAAAAGAAGAAAAATATTAAACTTCTGGAGATAATAAAGTTACAATAAAAAGGAAGAAAGAAATAGCTGTGCAGATATAAATTTACCCCTATCACTGGCCTGAGAGAGACCAACTTTCTTCAAGAGAACTCCTCTAAAAGGGTCCAAGTGTCTGTTTTTCCATCATCTGAAATAAGGGCTTGATAGGCCGCCTCCTCCTCATCAGTTAACCTGATGCTACCAGGACTACCATCTGACACTTTACAAAAGGGCCTACGGAAGAGTGTGGCCCAATCACCCCCAGCCCAGGTCAACCTAACAAACTCGTCCCTCCACTTAGGGTTATTCTCAACTATAGAGTTGCTATAAAAATTATGGGGAATTTTGGGCCGTTGACGAATTAAAACCCAGCCCGGTTGACCCATAGAACTATTATAAAATTGGAAAACTTTCCTAAAGACAGCTATGGAAAGAGGAAATTTATTTCTAAGACACAGAACCACAAAATAGATAATATTCCTCCATGTATTAGGAGGGAGTTGACAAGGGTTAATTTTTACGTCTACAAGTAAACGAGGAATAAATTTGTGAAATTGGAACCTAAGACCCGCGGTCAGGGCTCCTCGATAAATAAACATAGTGTCGCCCTCCCAGTTACATGTCCTATCCCCAGGGGCGGCTAGGGTAATTCTAAGGTGGGGTGGAAGTTTATACGTGGTGTTCATGGAATCAATTCAGCCTTCAAACTCGTGGAAAGTGTTACCGTGTGAAGAAATTTACGGATGAGCGGAAGCGTGAAATAATAATTATTCCGTAAAAACCATATACCGCACATATAGAAAAACATATAAAAGGGAAAAGCTGAGGAATCGAAACCATACCTCGTGAATCGAAGCTTTATAAAATTGGATTGCTAGCAGTTGCTCCTCAGTGTGTGAAGCACTCTACCGGTATCCACCAAGAATGATCCTCTTCGATGAACCCTTTTATAAAACTAAGCTTTTATAAAAATGGAGTTTTGGGGGAGGGAGAGAGAGAAGAAGAAGATGGAGGCTAGGGTTTTCATAAAAACCAAAATTGTGTGTTCTTCTAAATGAGCCATCCATCTCATTCTATTTATAGGACTCTCCTAGGGTTTTATAATATATCTTTATACATATTAACCCCCACATTTTATCTTCATAAAATGCTTTAATAATAATTAAAACTATTTTAATCATTATTTTGTTTTCTAAACTATTTAGAAAATAATTCTCTCTCTCATTATTTCATCAAAGAAAATATTCTTTTATGGTGTGACCCTGTAGGTTCAATATTATGCCGGTAGTAGAAATAAATAATAATAAACTTTTATTAATTATTTATATGAATATTTAAAATTCACTAAATATAATTAACTGATTAATTATATTTATTCTACATCTTGAGTGATGCTTCTCAACATATCGTGACTATCCGGATAATATGAATTCACTGCTTAGAATACCAAGAACCTGTCAGTGAATAGTTACCATACAATTAACTTCTTCTACCCTCCAATGTCCTGATTAAATACAAGGCATGGATCTTGTGTCAAGCCTATCTAATTTAATCATTTGCTTTCCCATTCACTATGCTCAGTTCTATGTAAATTAGAAACTCCTTTCTAATTTCATTCACTCTGGCCAGAGATTCCTGAACTAGCAAAAGTGGATCAGCTTTGAACATTCTCTTCCTTCACTGGAAGGGGTAGATCCTTTATTGATCATACACTATCTTTGTGTACAAATTCCTATACCCAGTAGAGCCCTAATAATTGTCCCTGGAGACTAAGAACTAAACCAAAGCATAGTTCAGTGTACATAAGATGACTATGATGACCTCAAGTCTAATGATACTTGTACAACTATCACTATGTGAACAACTGCTGACACGTGAGTGAACTCCATCAGTTGTTCAGCTGTGCGAGTCATGTTCAGTGAACTTATTCTATAATAAGCACCTACATACTAGCTATAGTGTCACCACACAAATATCTATGAGAACAGACATCCTTCATAATGAAGCAAGCATAGTATGTACCGATCTTTGCGGATTATTAATTACCAGTTAGTAATCCTATGACCAGGAACTATTTAAGTTTAGAGTTATCATTTTTTAGGTCTCACTATTATGATTTCATCATAATCCATAAAAAGCTTTACTCTAAACTATGGTATATCTTATTTAAACACTTAAATAGATAGAGCCCGTAAAAAAAAACAAAACAAGTCTTTTATTAATATCAATGAAATCAAAACAGATTACATAAAAAGTTATTCCTAAATCCTCGTACATGATTGGACTTAGGACATATCTCTTTCAATCTCCCACTTGTACTAAAGCCAATCACTTTGGTATCTAATACCCATCCTTTCTTTATGACGATCAAAGTGACTCTGAGAAAGTGGCTTTGTGAGTGGGTCTGCTACGTTGTTATGTGTGTCAACTCTCTCGATCTTGACATCTCCTCTTTCAATGATTTCCCTAATCAAATGAAAGCGTCGCAAAACATGTTTGGAATTTTTATGAGACCTAGGTTCCTTGGCTTGTGCTATTGCTGTGTTGTGATCACAATACAACACAATAGGCTCCACAATGCTAGGAACAACTCCCAACTCAGAAACAAATTTCCTCATCCAAACGGCTTCTTTTGCAGCCTCACTTGCAGCTATATATTCTGCTTCCGCTGTGGAGTCAGCCGTTGTCGACTGTTTGGAACTCTTCCAACTTATCGCACCACCGTTTAGAGTAAACACGTACCCCGACATGGATTTACTATCACTCTCTGATTGAAAACTAGAGTTAGTATAACCCTCTATTTTCAGATCAGATTTACCGCCAAAAACAAGAAAAATGTCCTGAGTCCTTCGCAAGTACTTAAGGATGTTTTTCACTGCTTTCCAGTGGTCTTCACCTGGATTGGACTGATATCTGCTCGTCACACTTATTGAATAAGCAACATCAGGCCTTGTACACAACATCGCGTACATAATAGATCCTATTGCTGAAGCATAAGGAATCTTACTCATACGCTCTCTTTCCTCAGGTGTCTTAGGAGACAATTTTTCGGAAAGGGACACTCCATGGCTCATCAGTATGAGACCTCTTTTGGAGTTTTCCATGCTAAACCTTTTAAGAACTTTCTGGATGTATGTACCCTGGGTAAGACCTATCATTCTTCTAGATCTATCTCTATAGATCTTCATACCGAGAATGTAGGATGCTTCTCCCAAGTCCTTCATAGTGAAGTTCTTCGATAGCCACACTTTGACTGATTGCAGCATCGGTATATCATTTCCTATAAGAAGTATGTCATCCACATACAATACAAGAAATGTTACCGCGCTCCCACTAACCTTCTTGTAGACACATGGTTCATCTATGTTTTTGATAAAACCAAACTCTTTGATTGTCTCATCAAAACGGATGTTCCATCTACGAGAAGCTTGCTTTAAACCATATATGGTTCGCAGTAGCTTACACACTAGGTGTTCATTTTCCTTAGAAAGAAAACCCTCTGGCTGTGTCATATACACTTCCTCTTCAAGTTTCCCATTGAGGAAGGCCGTTTTCACGTCCATTTGCCAGATCTCATAGTCGTAGTAAGCAGCAATCGCAAGCAAAATCCGAATTGATTTTAACAGGGCTACAGGCGAAAAAGTTTCATCAAAGTCAATCCATTATCTTTGTTTGAATCCTTTTGCCACGAGCCTGGCCTTATAGGTCTCTACCTGGCCATCTGCTCCAATCTTTCTCTTATATACCCACTTGCACCCAATAGGCTTAACACCTTCAGGCGCTTCAACCAAAGTCCATACTTGGTTGGTATACATAGATTCCATTTCGAATTTCATGGCACTTTGCCATTTCTCTGAGTCAACACTACTCATAGCCTCATTATAGGTCATAGGGTCGTCATCATCAATGATTGACAACTCATTGTCATTCTCAATGACAAGGCCATAATACCTCTCAGGTTGGCGAGACACTCTCCCTGACCTACGAATGGGCTGTTCCACAGAAGGTTGTTCAGTCTGAACAGGTGTTTCCACTTGAACCGTAGTAGTTTGTGCTTCTTGAACTTCATCAAGTTCAATTTTGCTCCCACTGTTTCCTTCAAGGATAAACTCCTTTTCCAAGAAGGTAGCATGTCTGCAGACAAACACCCGATGATCGGTGTAAAAGTAATACCCTAAAGTCTCTTTAGGATATCCCACAAAACTATATTTTACGGATCGAGATTCCAGCTTATCTGGGTCAACTTTCTTGACATAAGCTGGACATCCCCAAATCTTAATGTGTTTAAGACTCGGTTTCCTTTCTTTTCGTATCTCATATGGAGTTTGAGGAACAGATTTGGAAGGCACCTTATTCAGTAAATATGTTGAGGTTTCCAATACGTAACCCCATAGGAATACTAGAAGATTCGCATAGCTCATCATGGACCGAACCATGTCTAACAGAGTTCGATTTCTCCTTTCAGATACCCCATTCAACTGTGGAGTATATGGAGGAGTCCACTGGGAGACTATACCATTTTCTTTGAGATAATCTAGAAACTCTCCATTCAAGTATTCACCACCTCGATCTGATCGAAGAGTTATAATACTGTGTTTGGTTTGTTTCTCCACTTCATACTTATACTCTTTGAACTTTTCAAAGGCTTCAGACTTGTGTTTCATCAAATACACATATCTGAATCTAGATCTATCATCTATGAAAGTAATGAAGTACGAAAATCCACCCATGGCTTGCGTAGACATTGGTCCACATACATCTGTGTGTACCAATCCTAGCAAATCTGCAGCCCTCTCTCCATGTCCACTAAATGGAGATTTGGTCATTTTACCCAATAGACAAGACTCGCATGTAGGATATGATTCAAAATCAAAGGGGTCTAGTAACCCTTCCTTATGCAATGTCCGAAGTCTATTTTCACTAATATGACCTAGCCTACAGTACCATAAATAGGTCAGATTTTTATCATCTCGTTTTCTTTTATTAGTTTGTTCAATCTGAAGTAAATCATGCTCTACGTCACATACATACAGACCATTATTTAAAATTCCACGTCCATAAAGAATATTATCTCTAAGGATAGAACATTCATTATTCTTAATAATAAATCAAAAACCATCCAAATCCAACATAGGGATAGAAACAATATTCCTTACAATAGAGGGAACGTAATAACAATTATTCAAAATAATAGTCTTGCCCGTAGGCATATGTAAACTAAATGATCCTACAGATATGGCCGCAACCCTTGCTCCATTGCCCATACATAGAATCACCTCATCTTTTTCAAGATTCCTACTTCCCTTTAGTCCTTGCAACGAATTGCAAATATGAGAACCACAGGCGGTATCTAATACCCAAGTAGAAATTTGACCTAGTGACATATTAACTTCGATCATGAACATGCCTGAATCAGAAGCGGTAGTCTTACTACCCTTCCTCTTCTTCAATTCTGCAAGGTAAACCTTACAGTTTCTCTTCCAGTGCCCTCGCTTGTTACAGTGAAAGCATACAGCTAAATTAGGATCAGTCAACTTGTGAGCATCCAGTATGCTCCTGAGTGATAGTGCAGAAGACATAATATAGTAAATCTGTAAATGATAAACACATAACAACACTTAGCAAATATTCAATTTCATTTCAAAACACTATATGAATCGGGTCTTTATTCATAAGTGGCTCCCACTAGTTCATCTAATTTATTCAACCCCTTACATGAAAAATTAAGCATTCATAATGCTAGTGGGAATAGGGATCCTACATTCCATCACACAACCTCGGCTGTGGCAAGAACCGCCATGTAATGTTCAATAGGCAGACAACTCTTGTCAATTACATCTTATGTTATTCCCTAATCAAACTTTAGCCTCTTGAATACTTGAGTCACGACTGTGGCATGACAAACTCAATATTCTAAGTCAAGTCTAACCCAACATTCCGTACAATTGAATCAGTCTCCAACGGCCCACGGCTGTGGCACGTACCGACCTTTAGATTCTAATTCAATGTACACATCTCTATGTAATAGACAAGTATTTCTTATTTCGAAATCAAAGCCCTCGGCTGTAGCACGAACCGATAATGATTTAAAAATAAGAACTACTTTCTATCATGTTGGAAGGCTATGACCGACACAAGCCCGTTATATCATTGGCCAATTACTACTTGATATTATTTAATTTTAGAGGGATTATATTACGTTACAATCATAATCTTATTATAAAGAGATTCTTCCTTTTAAATTAAATATTTCAAATCAATAATCGATAATCAGATGATTCCCAGATCGGGTGGAGCATTGTCAAGAGGCGTCACTTAATAACCCTTTCTTACATATATAAATCTGTTGTTGACAGAATCATCCTTTCTCTCAAAATTGAAAATTCATATTTAATTACGTGTTTCATAAACATAAGAATCTCATGATTGTATTCATAATATTATTGTCAAGGCAAGAAACGATTCCTTATTCTAGATTTTCTAGAGCACGCCTTATATTGATTTAAGTTCACCTAAATCTATCATCGCATGGTAAACACAGGCATATATCTCATATATAAAAATAAATAAACAAGTAAGCATGCAAGTAATATCATGTCACACATTAATATAATGATGTACAGATTTATTATAGCATTTAAAAGCAATTAAAACAATTAAAACATGCTTTAAAACACTTTCGGGAATATAAACAGTTCAAAACTTTTATATAAAAAATATTTGACCACTCCATTAGATCCGTCTCAGAAAAACGAATCCAACTATATATTGCACGCCCAAAATGGAGTTACGAAACTCCCAAAAAATCAAATTTAATGTGGACATACGGGCTGTAACGCATGTACGTAATGCGTTACAACACTGTTGAGCCATTTACGCGTGTAACGCATTCCGTAAATGCGCAACAGTGTGTAACGCATTCACGGAATGTGCAACACACACCCCCGCCCCGCGTGCGCTGCACGCGCCTGCAGCAGCCGATAGCAGGTTTTCAAATTTTTTTTTTGTTTCTACTCCCTGCCGAGACTGTTTGCTTCCTGCTGCTGTTACAATTAGGAGAGGTAACCCCCTTTCCTTTACTCCCTTATTAATAACTCTTTATTAATAATATTATTATTTTAATTTTATTATTAATAAATTAATTAACATTTAATTAATAAATTAATAAAAAATCAAAATAATATGATTTCTCAAATCAGGGAGTAGCAGAAAAATATCAAATCAGCCATGGGTCCTTGTGCAAATTTTAATCATAATTATTCACATGCATAATTATTTTATGAATTTTAATTAAAACAATTTTAAAAAATTCATAACAAATAATCTACACATCACAAAATTATGAAAAAAATATCTAGATGATCTACAACACTTGTAGAACCCAGATCAGTAGTCAAAATCTCATGCAAAAATTATTTTGAATTAATTCATAATTAAATCCAAATAAACTTGTAAAAATCATAATAAATCCATACATGCATTAAAAAATCTGAAATTTTTTATATGAATCTCTATATGCAGAACCTAGTTCTGATGCCATTGAAGGAATTTATGGATGAGCGGAAGCGTGAAATAACAATTATTCCGTAAAAACCATATACCGCACATATAGAAAAACATATAAAAGGGAAAAGCTGAGGAATCGAAACCATACCTCGTGAATCGAAGCTTTATAAAATTGGATTGCTAGCAGTTGCTCCTCAGTGTGTGAAGCACTCTACCGGTATCCACCAAGAACGATCCTCTTCGATGAACCCTTTTATAAAACTAAGCTTTTATAAAAATGGAGTTTTGGGAGAGAGAGAGAGAGAAGAAGAAGATGGAGACTAGGGTTTTCACAAAAACCAAAATTGTGTGTTCTTCTAAATGAGCCATCCATCTCATTCTATTTATAGGACTCTCCTAGGGTTTTATAATATATCTTTATATATATTAACCCCCACATTTTATCTTCATAAAATGCTTTAATAATAATTAAGACTATTTTAATCATTATTTCTTTTCTAAACTATTTAGAAAATAATTATCTCTCTCATTATTTCATCAAAGAAAATATTCTTTTATGGTGTGACCCTGTAGGTTCAATATTATGCCGGTAGTAGAAATAAATAATAATAAACTTTTATTAATTATTTATATGAATATTTAAAATTCACTAAATATAATTAACTGATTAATTATATTTATTCTACATCGTGAGTGATGCTTCTCAACATATCGCGACTATCCGGATAATATGAATTCACTGCTTAGAATACCAAGAACCTGTCAGTGAATAGTTACCGTACAATTAACTCCTTCTACCCTCCAATGTCCTGATTAAATACAAGGCATGGATCTTGTGTCAAGCCTATCTAATTTAATCATTTGCTTTCCCATTCACTATGCTCAGTTCTATGTAAATTAGGAACTCCTTTCTAATTTCATTCACTCTGGCCAGAGATTCCTGAACTAGCATAAGTGGATCAGCTTTGAACATTCTCTTCCTTCACTGGAAGGGGTAGATCTTTTATTGATCATACACTATCTTCGTGTACAAATTCCTATACCCAGTAGAGCCCTAATAATTGTCCCTGGAGACTAAGAACTAAACCAAAGCATAGTTCAGTGTACACAAGATGACTATGATGACCTCAAGTCTAAGGATACTTGTACAACTATCACTATGTGAACAACTGCTAACACGTGAGTGAACTCCATCAGTTGTTCAGCAGTGCGAGTCATGTTCAGTGAACTTATTCTATAATAAGCACCTACATACTAGCTATAGTGTCACCACACAAATATCTATGAGAACAGACATCCTTCATAATGAAGCAAGCATAGTATGTACCGATCTTTGCGGATTATTAATTACCAATTAGTAATCCTATGACCAGGAACTATTTAAGTTTAGAGTTATCATCTTTTAGGTCTCACTATTATGATCTCATCATAATCCATAAAAAGCTTTACTCTAAACTATGGTATATCTTATTTAAACACTTAAATAGATAGAGCCCGTAAAAAAAACAAAACAAGTCTTTTATTAATATCAATGAAATCAAAACAAATTACATAAAAAGTTATTCCTAAATCCTCGTACATGATTGGACTTAGGACATATCTCTTTCACCGTGGTTGTATGAATCTAATTCAGATAAAAAGGGATATTCATCGCCTCTAGAGTTTATCATATCAATTAAAGAAGTGTATGGAGATTGGATTTGAATGGCAGTACCTCTCTTAGAAGTGTTCATCTTCCCCAAACGAGCTAGATCATGATCCACCATTGATATTCTTCGAATGAAGGCTTGAAACCCAGAAAAAGCTTGAAGGTGGTGGAATTGCGGTGGCTGAGGTCGCCGGAAATCGCCGGAAATCGCCTTCCTAAGAGAGAAATTTGAGAGAGTTTTTGAGAGAAAATTTGAGAAATGAGGAGTGAAGTGAGGATTCTCACTTCTCACTTCTCTTTTATAGGTGAAAAGCTCGGAATACGAGGCATTTTTAGGCCCATACAGCAAGGCCCAACTTGAGGAAAGCCCACTATGGGGAAGTTTCAGGGATATTCTAGAAGCAGGGATGGAAACTGAAGGGTCAAAAATCGACCAGAATTTTAAAAAAATATTTCGATCAGAGTCCTGGTCGACAAAAGGTAGGAATCTTGATCAAATTTCCATTCGATTATGAGGGTTAAAAGCCACTTAGTTCGACCAGAGTCCTGATCAACAAAAGGAAGAATCTTGATCGATATTTCATTCGGTTAAAAGGGTAAAAGGCCATTTAGTTCGATCAGAGTCTTGATCGATGAAAGGAAGAATCTTGATCGATATTTCATTCGATTAAAAGGGTAAAAATCTATTTAGTTCGATCAGAGTCCTGATCGACGAAAGAGAGAATCTTGATCGATATTTCATTCGATTGAAGGGGTAAAAGGCCACTTAGTTCGATCAGAGTCCTGATCGACAAAGAATAACATCCTGATCAGATTTTCATTCGAACAAAAAGTAATAAGCTTGTTTAATTCGATTATAATCTTGATCGATTTTGATCAGGAATTCTGGTCGAAATATGATCGATTAGGGCGGCAAGTCTTAAGCTAGTTCGATCAGGATCCTGACCGATTTCGATTAGGAATCCTGGTCGAGTTTTGCACAAATCCTGGTCAAAATTCCATCGACCAGAGAAACAGAATGACAGCTAGTTTGATCAGGATCCTGATTGATTACGATCAGGAATCCTGGTCGATTTTGGCATAAATCATGTTCGAAATTCCATCGACCAGAGAGATAGAATAACAGTTAATTTGATCGGGATCCTGATCAATTTCGATCAGGAATCCTAGTCGATTTGAAACATTTCCTAATCGATTTAGAGCCGAAAATTGAGAATAAATCCAGAAAAAGGATAAATTCCGAAAAATAAGGGAAAAATTCCTGGAAATTAAGGATAAATCCCAGAATTAAGGGAAAAATTTCTGGAAATTAAGGAAAAATCCCAGAATTAAGGGAAAAATTCCTGGAAATTAAGATAATTCCTAACAATAGGGATTAAAGCAAATCGTTGTAAATATGTAGGTCGCTCCACACTTTACGCAAAACGATACCCTGTAAGGGAACAAGTGAACTTAACTTCTGTGAAACCTAGCCACTGTTACCCAAAAGTTGGGGGGCAAATGATAGGGAATAAAAAAATCCTGATAACGTAATTAATATTGCATTAATTACACACGATTTGGGCTATAAGACCCAATAAGAAGATGTATGACATTCAGACCAAAAAGGTTAACACATTGATCAAGCCTGATGGACCAGATCAGGCCTGATGGAACAAAGAAGGCCCAAAACCCTGAATATTAATTAATTTTGTAATTAATTAATAAGGGAGAAAAACAGCTATTAAGATGAGTCCTAGTGGGGACATAAATCCTTAGATTGGCCTCCAAGGAACCTCATGGGATAAGGAATCAGCTTCCTACTTCTTTGGACTCCAAAGTCTATTCTAATTCAGAGACTTGCCCACCAAGTCTCCTAACCCAAGTCCAATTCAAGGACTCCCAACATCTATATAAAGGGTCTCACCCCCACCAATTAGAACTACATTTTTTTGGCTGGATTCTCTAATTCACAGAGATACGTAGGCATCTCGTGAAGGCAGAGTTAAGCTACAAAACACGAGAGCAACCATTAAAGGCCTTGAGCTCCCGAACTCAATTAACATTAAGAACCTTTCATATCGGCGGAGTATTCCCAATTTTTTCTTATCTATATTCCTCAACTGGAGAAGATTCCACCTCTGGAAAACACCTACACCTAATGGCATTATCCTTAACTGAAGGAAGAAGCAGAAGCAACAAATTACCTCAGAAAACCAGCTATATCCGGTCTTGGTTGGCCTTTCACCCCTAGCCACAAGTCATCCGATCGTGCTATTTGTTTACATCCACGTGTAAACTCCTATCTCTCAGACGTAACAGATATCTGCTCCACATTATAAGGAACAGAACAAATCCTCTAATGCTGACTGTCTTCAAATACTGATGTCATACAAATCCTGATAACATACCAAATTCTGATGGTACATTAGATCCTGATGACATCCGAATAGCCAGATCCTGAGCTTCTTCTGATCATTGAGAATTCAATATGTAACAATCTCCCCCAATTTATGCTTAATGCAATAAAGCATAAATTCCATTCTCAATGATACCAAAACCAATCTACAAAATATACAAGGAGTAAAGCTTACTTCAGTATCTTCAGATAATTGATAGTTGTTCCAAGAAAATTCTTTAATCTTTCTTCCTCCTTGTCTCATAGGACTTTAACGAGCTTTTTCTTCAACTCTCTCTTCTCTTCAATGTTTTCTCCAAGCTAATAGATAGCTGATCTTAACTTGGAAATTGAACTTTTGCTTATCTCAAGATCACCAATCAACATGAAGCTTAAACTGACATCTTCATGATCAGGACTGAAGGATAACTGAGGACTATTGAGAAAAACTTGTAGCACTACAACTCCCTTTTTCATCAGCATTTCTTGACCAATATAAGTTCTGTACTTAAGAACATAATCACCATTGTATTTATCATCTTTTGTCATGACTCTTCTTCTGATCATTTCAAGTATCATAGAAGACCAGTTTCTGGTGACTTTGTTCTCAACTCTAAGAAGATAGTGAATGTATTTCAATTCTGTCACAGTCTTCATTAAGAGTTGCTGCAAAGTACAGAATCTCTTCTCTGACATCATTATCATTTAACTTTGTATGAACAATCTTCACAGCTTCAACTTTCTCAAGATATGAAGGAGAAATTCTTTCACCAAGATTTTCTGTCAGAGTATCTGTATCAAGCAGATCAGATTCCAAGATCTCCATACTAGAATGACCAATGCCTCCCCTGGTTTGAGATTTGATAATTTTTAGTTTCTCATTGTATACCACCCAAGAAGGCTTCTTGATGGACTTATCAATATCTTCCTGTTCTTAGATAGAATCTCTTAACCCAACTGACACAAATTCAACATGCTTGAACCCTTTAGAATAATTGAATACATGGATGTCTTTCCATCTTCTATTCTTCTTGCCGAGAGGAACATAGCTTGAAGAAAAATCATCAGTCTTCCCTTCTGCTTTATGCCATAGATTCCTCTTTAATTTTAAAACTCTCTGCAAATATTCTTTGCATGATTGATTAGCTTCCCTTCTATTAATCTTTTTTTTTTCATCAGCCTCTGAAATATGAAGAGTGATTACCAGAGAAAGAGCTGACTCATTTAATGCTTTGATCACTTTTTCATCAGAGTTAAAATCAGTTATCAGGTTCACAACATCAGGATCTGTTTTGATCTTAGGATTTGTGTCTGCATCAGGAGTTACATTCTGATTTGCTGTATCAGCTTGATCAATGTTAGTGGCGGATCTTTTCTTCCTTGGTATAATCAACTCTTCTGGCTTCTGAACCTCTTTATCTTCTTCATTTCCTTGTACAGGAACATAACCTTCTCTGGATAGAAAATTCAGAAAAGTAGAGTTGAAAGCAGTCACTTGCCTTGATCCAGAAGTTCTTCCACCTCTTCCTCTTCCTCTTCCTCTTGCTCTTGCAGATCTACCACATCTTCTTCCTCTTCCTTTAGAAGTCTTAGCTTCAGCTTCAATTTGAGCCAAAAGCTCCTTTTGTTGCATAACTGCTTCTTCAGGTGTTAGATTAGGAAATTCTTTAGTTATATACCCAAGAGCACTCCTAGCATTCTTTTGCTCAAACTTCTTGTCTTGTAGTACAAGACAATTTCTTCACCTGTATCCTTATGTCTGTAAGGAAAGAACATCCCTTTAGCTTCTGCTAAATTTGAGATTGTAATATCATCATCCTCAGGAGCACCAATAGTAGTCTTGTGCTTGGCTTTATAAGCACCAGTAGACTTCCTTTGTCTTGAAGAATCATTCTTCTTGGAATATTGAAGTTGTTGAGCAGTAGAAGCAATTTGAACATCTGTAACTGTATTATTCTTATCACCATCATCATCAATATATTTATCCTTTGTCTAAATAGAATCTGGTGTACATTTTGTAGCAACTATCTTCTCCCCCTTTTTGGCATCACTATTTGAAAGAAGAGAAAATAGAGCATCCAGTTTGTCATTTATAGAAGAAACCTTGTCTTCCAAGGAGGAAAGTCTAGAGGCCATGCTGTCTTGAGATTTAACAACATATTTGATGATAGTTTTCACACTTTTGATTTCAGCTGAGTTAGGTGTGTGAAGCAAAAATCCATCAATTTTCTCTTTGACACCAGCATGAGACTTCTTCATTTCATCAAGTTCATAGTGAATTCCTTTAACATAAATAGTTACGGCCTTAAGATGCAACTTCAGATTAGGAGTTTGAATTTCATCATAAGCACGATGAATGTATTGCAGGCCAACAACAGATGAGATATAAGTATTTGCAAGTCTCCATTTATAATTCCATTCTGTCTGTCTAAAATACTCAGCATCAGGATTGTAATAAGAAGGATTTTCAGTGAAGTGTGAAGAAAAACCAATATTGGACTTATAAGATGCATCAATTTCAGACTTAAGCGGAGAAGTATCAGGATCATCGTCATCACTATCATTGTCAAAGTCAGACAAGCCATCAGAAAAATGTGCAGAATCAGGCAGAATTGCCTTGCATTTATCCAGATTCTTTACAAGTGATGCCTGTGGTTGATGTGATCCTGAAACAGTAACATAGTAACACCTAAATCTCTCTGTTCTTTTCAAGTGATATCATCACTTCTCACACAATATATTACTTTTAAGAGTAATATTATTCTCACAGAAGAAACTTTATAAGTAAGGAAAACTTATAAGATTCTTGTCTCAAAACTACCTCTCCTTTTGCCAGTACAGGAGACTGCCACTCAAAATATTTTTCATTTTTTTTATTATTTTCACACAGTCTCACAGAAAGGCTCAATCACACATATAGCAAAGAAATAAGAGATGGCTGAGAAGAGTTGTATGCTTGTCATATAAATAGAGGTAACCTCAAATAAGAGACTATTTATAATCATACAAACATGAGAATATATGAGAGGTTAACAATACTTGAAGGTGATTCCTCAAGTGGAAGTGATGAAAGTGGAAGAACAAACAGCACATCAAGATGCTTTTTCAAACTAGCAACTAGTAATGGATCATAAATTATAGCTAGTGCAGTTGAATGATGATTCTCAGTAGAAACTGTTTTATCATCAGGATTTGATCTGTCTGGAGAAGGTGAAAGACCAGCATCAGTACTTTGAACTGATGGTTCTTGTGGAGTCTGAGATATGTGAGCTGCTTCAGCAATGCTTGGTGAAGGTTCTTGTGTGCTCTTCTTAAAAATAGGATCATCAATGATTGCATCAACTCGTGACAGTATCTCTTGATGAGTTTCCTTTTCCTGAAGTAGTTGAACATAGTCTGCAAGAAGATCACTCTGAGCAATATTAACAATGATTTGTGCAGCCTCAATGTCTGCATCTTCCCTTTGAAAAGATGGTTCTTGTGTGACTGGATGTGTTGCAGTTGCTAAATCCCTTTGAGACCTAGGTTCTTGTGTATTAACATCCTTGTCAAGAGGCTGAGTCTTCTTCTTCTTTCTGATATATCCAACTATTTCTTCAATTCTTTTTTTCAACTAACTCTTTGCAGTTTTCTTGTGTTCAGCAGTTGCTTCAATTATTGGAAGCTTGTCAAGTAGAGCACTAGCATCAGTAGTTGGCTCCTTGATTCCAGTAGTGTCAACCAAGTCATCAGAATTTTGATCAATGGACTTCTTGATTTTTGACAGGGACCCTATTGGCATCTGATCATCTGATTCAGAATCTTCATGAATGTTCAGTCTTTTTTTCCTGATTGGAAAGCAGTCTTCTTTCTTCTCACTCTCACTCAGTAATACTTGTTTACTTATATGTCCATATGTGACAAATTTCTTAAACAACCTTTTCTTTGTTACAACTGATGTCTTTTGAGAGACAGCAGAGGAGGCTAGTTTAGAGGCTTGTTGTGTTTACTGTTTGGAAGAAGAAATGCTTGGGTTAGAAATAAGATGGGTGATTTCTTGAGTCTTAGCATCAGGAATTGTAACAGAGGTGCCAGCATCAAAATTTGGAGGCACTTGTGTAGGAGTAGGTCTATTTCTCAACAGAAATTGCCTGAACTCTCTAGGAAGAAAGGGTGGTCCTGAAAATTTATTCTTTTCATCCGTTTTGATATGATCAGTGATTGTTTTTTCAGAAATATGAAAAATAGGGAGTAATTTATCATCATCAAAAATATCATTAGGGCATAGATAAGTAAAAATCAGTTGTAAAAATCTAGTATACCCTATTACTCCTGAAGCATCTGCTATCCTAGCAATTATGAACTGTAATATAGTATTACCATAATCAAAATTACCAGAGTTAAGAAGAGAGTACCCAATTCTCAGGGAAGTGGATGGAAGAGCATCAAAGTTTGTTGTCTTATTCAAGAAACATCTACTGATGAAATCAAAGAAAAAGTTCCACTCTCTTTTCAGTTTGGTTTTGACCAGTTTTCCAATGGTTGTGATTTCTCATTGATAGCCTAAAGTCCTTAGCATATCAAACAGCAACTCATTGGTGTGAGTATCAGGAGCACCATCAAGAGTAGACAATCGCAAGGCTTGAAGCAGAATGTCAGCATCAATTTCATATCTTTGGTCCTTATACTCAGAATAAAAGCCAGTATATGTTGAATTTACCACTGCTGTGTTCCAAACCTGCATGACAGCCCTGTATGACACCTTAACAGGATTTGAGAGCATGTCCAATTGGACATAGAAGGAGAAAATCCTGAATATCATGAAAAGATGATGGTAGCTGCTGATGTGTAAGCAGAGTTAAGTAATTGTTAGTGCCAAATGTGTTCCCATGAATGATTGTGGTTTGACTGAAGATTGGTGAAACTTCAGAAGTTGTCATGATGTGAATAGTTTGTGCGAGAGAGTAAGTGTGAGATGTGTGCAGTGAAACTATGTGTATGATGAATTGTGTCACAAAATTTCTTCTGGTTTTATAGCTTCACTATTCAGAAATATGTTTAACACACTTGTATGAAGAAGGTAACCTAGCGAATATGACTTCGAACAGGAAACAATATCTGAGTAATTGATTTTGACATTGAAGGAAATTGCGAAAGTAAATACAAAATACATATAATTATATCAAGACACAACTGTAGAAATTTGTTTATCTATTAATCCACCATTAATCATTAATTAAGTGACACACTTAATTGCAACAATAAAGCTTACTCAAGGATTTATTAACACTAATAATCTGAATTAGAACGTGCTGACCTGTCATCAGGATTTGAGACCTTTCTTCTATCAGGATTTGACTAACTCAGGATATGTCGATTCAAATTCAACATTTGTTTGTAAAAGTATCACAAATTATTAAAAACCACAATTTTAATCAAAACATTCATCAAGAACTACAGTTCAAGTCGATGAAGTAAAGATTAACAGGCTTCAATGAGAACATTCATATGCACATAATACGAGATAAAGAAAAGACTAAATCTTGCAATCAAAAGAAATTTCATTAATATATGAAAAGAGTACATTTTATGAAATTTATAGATTACATGAAAAAGATTACAAGATAATCCTAGTCTAATATGGTGAACATCCTTGGTCTAAGAAGGAGAACTATCGATTAGTTCCTCCTGCTGCTGACAACTAGCACTGCAAGACGGATAATCCGTTCTTGCTGAAGAAGAGCCTCTCTCCGTTCTTCTTCCAAGCGATCAAGATGGAGTTGATAGTCCATCTCAAAGAACAAGAGATTTGTCCGAACCTCTTGTGGAACCAAGTTCCATATCTCATCAGGAATGGCAGTGACGTGCCATTCCTGTTCCTAGTCACCACAACTAAACTCGATGTTGAAGTTTTCATAGTTCATAAATATGTTTACAAGAACCATTTTTATGAAGGAAGAAAATAGTGAGGATTAAAAGAGAGAGAATGATTTTGTGAGATTAGAAGATGATATGTCTGAGATGAAATGACAGTTAAATAGCCAATGGAATATCAAGGGACTAGAGGCTTGATTAATGATTAAGTGTAGAGTTAACTTAATGAATTAACCAAAAGATTTCTTTTAAGGCACGTCTCCCTAGACCGATGTGTAATGATGACAGTGATATATTTATTCGAACATGCACAATTAGCAAATAAATTCACTTAATTTTTCAAGCATATAAAAATAGAATACATCAAATATTTCTGGCTTAATATCTAAAAATCACAACATTTAGGACATATTAGGATTTGATCAATATACATCAGGAATTGATCAAATAGATAAAATAAAAATTTACTTGTCCCAATTAACCATACCAAGTTCATTAACAAGCTTTGTAAATGTTGCTTCAGGTAATGGTTTTGTGAAGATATCTGTCAGCTGCTGTTCAGTAGGAACAAAATGAAGCTCTATTGTTCCTTCCATGGCATGCTCTCTTATGAAGTGATATCTGATGCTAATGTGATTTGTAAGAGAGTATTGCACCGGATTTCCTGTCATAGCAATAACACTTTGATTATCACAATAAATAGGAATTTTTGAGAATGATAATCCATAGTCCATGAGCTGATTTCTCATCCACAACAACTGAGCACAACAACTTCCAGCTGCAATATATTCAGCCTCAGCAGTTAAAGTAGAAATAGATTTCTGCTTCTTGCTTAACCATGAGACTAATCTGCCTCCCAAGAACTGACAGTTTCCTGATGTACTTTTCCTGTCTATTTTGCATCCATCAAAATCAGCATCTGAATAACCACATAATGCAAAATCAGCTTCTCTTGCATACCAAAGTCCAAGAGAAACAGTACCCTTGAGGTATCTGTAAATTCTCTTTACTGCAATAAGATGTGGCTCCCTTGGATTTGCCTGAAATATTGCACACAAACAAGTGGAAAACATAATGGCTAGCCTGCTAGCAGTTAGATATAACAGAGATCCAATCATACCTCTGTAGGTTGTCACATCAACTGTTGTACCTTCATTTGGATCAAGTTTTGTAGCAGTTGCTATAGGAGTACTTGCAGTTGCACTTTCTTGCATATTAAACCTCTTCAGTAGATTTCTTGTGTACTTGGACTGATTGATATAGATGCTATTATCAGTCTGTTTAATCTGCAAGCCTAGGAAGTAACTCATCTCTCCCATCATACTCATTTGATATCTTGATTGCATCAACTTTGAAAACTTATTACACAGTGTTTGATTAGTTGATCCAAAAATGATATCATCAACATAAATTTGAACTAAAAGCAAATCTTTACCTATATTCATATAAAATAGGGTTTTATCTATTGTACCTCTTTTGAATCCACTTTCAAGTAGAAACTGAGCAAAGGTTTCATACCATGCTCTAGGTGCTTGCTTCAATCCAAAGAGTGCTTTATCAAGTCTGTAAATATAATCGGTATGTTTAGAATCCACAAATCCTGGTGGTTGTTTAATATAGACTTTTCCTTCAAGTTCTCCATTGAGAAATGCACTCTTGACATCCATCTGGAAGACTTTGAACTTCTTGTGAGCAGCATATGCCAAGAAGATTCTGATTGCTTCCAACCTAGCAACAGGAGCAAATGTCTCATCATAGTCAATATCCTTCATGTTAGAATATCCTTTTGCCACCAATCTTGCCTTGTTTCTGATGATTGTTCCATCAGAATCAGTCTTATTTCTAAAGACCCACTTTGTGCCCACAATTGACCTGTTCTTAGGTCTAGGCACCAGCTTCCACACTTCATTTCTTTCGAACTCATTCAATTCTTCTTGCATAGCCATGACCCAATTTGCATCCTTGAGTGCATCTTCTACTTTCTTTGGCTCTTCTTTTGAAAGTAGATTATGATATAAACATTTATTCTGATTTGCATTTCTTGTCTTTACACCATCATCAGGATTTCCAATGATCAGATCAGGAGTATGATCCTTAGTCCATTTTCTGGCACTGGGAAGTATCCTTCTGGAACTAGATGCTCCCCCTGAATTATATGCCTCATCAAATCCATTTAAGGCTCCCCCTGAATCTGTTGGGTTATTTCCTGATGAATTATTGGGACTTAACTCATGTTCTTCTGATGCTGATTCAGCATTGGATTCTGAAGAACTTTGAGATGATTTATCAGTGTTAGTATCATTAGCTGACCTTCGCTGTTGCTCCCCCTCAACTTGTGCAGGCTCATTAGCACAATGATTATCTTCAGAATCTGAAGGAGTGTCAGAATTTGGATCATCAGGATTTAACAGTTCATTAGAGTTTGATCCAGATTCCAACAATGCTTTTTCATTTACAAAGATTAAACCTTCATTAGCGTCTTCTTCAAAACCAGAAATCTTCTTATCATCAAAAGATACATTGATGGAGACTACTACAATGTGTGTTCTTAGGTTGAACACTCAGTAAGCTTTTGATGGTGAGTATCCAACAAAGATTCCTTCATCAGCCTTTGATTCAAACTTTCCAAGCTGATCAGTATGAGTTCTCAAAATAAAGCACTTACATCCAAATACATGAAGATGTTTGAGACTAAGCTTCTTTTCTTTTAACATTTGATAAGGTAGTAACACCATGTCTATTTATCAGAGTGACATTTTGAGTATAACATGATGTGTTTACTGCTTCAACCCAGAAGTAAGTGGGTAGTTTTGCTTCATCTAGTAGAGTTCTTCCAACTTCAATTAAGGTTTTGTTCTTCCTCTCAACAACACCATTTTGCTGAGGTGTATCAGGATCTGAGAATTGTTGCTCTATGCCTTTGTACTTGCAGAATTCCTCCATCTTTGAGTTCATGAATTCAGTGCCATTATCACTTCTCAGGACTTTCACTTTGTGAGTAGATCCATTTTCAATTTGCCTTATGTGGTCCTGAAGAATTTCTGGAGTTTCATTCTTTCTGTGTAGAAAATAAACCCATGTATATCTAGTGAAATCATCAACAATTATAAATGTGTACATTTTCTTGTTGATGGACATTATGTTCACTGGTCCAAAAAGGTCCAGGTGCAGCATGTGATATGGCTCAGAGATAGAGAATTATGTTTTGCTTTTGAAAGATACTCTTCTTTGTTTAGACTTTTGGCAAGCATCACAAAGACCATCACTCGAGCATAGCATGTTTGGCAATCCTCTTACAAGCTCCTTCTTGGCAAGTTCATTGATTGAGTTGAAATTGAGATGTGAGAGCTTCTTATGCCAGTTCCAGCTCTCATCTACTAATGCCTTAGAGATAAGGCAAGTAGCTTCTTTTTCAAGACTTTCATGTAGCCTTGCTTCATAAATGTTACCATGTCTGTATCCTATCAAGACAATTTTCTTTGACTTGTTATGAACAACTTCGCAGTGTGAGTCATAGAATACAACATGATAACCTCTGTCAGTGATTTGACTGATGCTCAGAGATTATGCTTCAGTCCTTCCACCAGAGCTACATTCTCTATTGCTACATTTCCAATTATCAAGTTTCCATATCCCAGAGTATGTCCTACATTTCCATCTCCATAAGATACATCTGGGCCAGCCTTCTTTTCAAATTCTGACAGCAGGGATTTATTTCCAGTCATGTGTCCTGAACATCCACTATCCAAGACAAGTGTATTTTTCTTGTTACCCTGCAGTCAGAAGAATAATTAATTAGAAGGATTTTTAAGGACCCACACTTGTTGGGTCCTCTTTTTGGACAACTTAAGTCTTTGTGTGTCATGAGTACTTTTGATAGTCTTTCCTTTATTAGCATTTGTCTTGTCAGAAGCAAGTTTAGTAAAACCAATAGAATTAATCACACAAGCAACTTTATTAAACTTAGGTAAAGGTTCATAATAATTGTGATACAACTTGTGATAAGAACTACAAGTATAAATCGAATGCCAACTACTACCACAATGAAAACAAGGATTTTATGGTTTAAAAAATACTGATCTACCCCTAACATCAGACTCAGGAATAGCAGTTTTCCTTTTCTTATTCCTCCTGCAATCAATAGCAAGATGATTAGTATTTCAACAGTTAAAACAAGTTTTCCTAAAAGCATTGGGAACAACCTTGTAAATTGAATCCTTAGAAATATCTTGCTTACCATTCCTGTTTCTTTTAGGACTTTTTACTTGAGGTTTGTCAGTAACCTCAGGTATTTTCTTTTTCAATTGTCTTTCTGACAAAAGTCCTATGTTCTTTTCTTTCTGAATAGACTTAATGGTTTCCTTGCTTTTCTTTTTTTGAGTTTTATCATTTTCCAGTTATTCTTGTGATATTGATGTTGAACCCTTTTCAAAAGTGGATTTGGGTTCATCAGTTTCTGATGAAATAAACTTAACAGGAGTTTTAAGGGAAATTTTATTTTCAGTGTCAACATCCTTAATTCCATTTTTATAGCCTAGGCATTCTTTCCAGTTTTTCTTTGAGATCATCTCATGAACCTTTTTGCCTGAATCAGTCCAGGCTTTAAGGGTTTTTCTTTCATTTTCTAGATCCTTTTCTATCATACTGTATCTAGCCTCAAGAATCTGTATGTTTAGCTCTCTCACATTCTTTCTTCAAATCTATCTGTTGAATTAAGTCAGACTCTAACTGATCACTCCTAGATTTCAAGGTCTTAATTTCAGTTATAAGTCTATCATTTTCTAAAGTCTTATTCTTAAAACTACCATGCAAAGATTTAAGAATAGATTTTAGTTCAGATATATTTTCAGTATCAAAAGAGAAGAAAGGAGTTTGTACCTTAGGCTCAAAAGCAGCAGGATCATCAAGACTAGCCATCAGTGCATAGCATGTGTTTTCACCTTCAGAGTCAGAGGAGTCAATCCAATTCTTGCTTGAAGTGATCAGGGATTTGCTCTTCCCTTTATCATGCTTTGTTTTCTTACACTCTGAGGCAAAGTGACCAGGTGCATCACAGTTGTAGCACTTGATCTTTGTCATGTCTAGCTTCCCAGCTTTAGAGTCCTTTCCATCTTTTCTCCCAGTTGACTTCTTTTCACCTCCAATTTTTGCTTGAAGTGATCAGGGCTTTGCTCTTCCCTTTATCATGCTTTGTTTTCTTGCACTTTGAGACAAAGTGACCAGGTTCATCACAGTTGTAGCACTTGATCTTTATCCTGTCTAGCTTCCCAGCTTTAGAGTCCTTTCCATCTTTTCTCCCAGTTGACTTCTTTTCACCTCCAGTGAACTTCTTCCTGAAGCTTCTGTTGTTCCTAGACTTCCTGAATTGCATTCTCTTGAAGCCCTTAACCAGCAATACGGCCATTTGCATGACATCAGAATCTGTCATATTCTCATCAGTTTCAGAATCAGTATCATCATCAGGATTTGATGATGAATCATCAGTATTTGATTCTGGAAAATTGTTCTTCTTTCGTACAGCTCCAATAGACTTTTCTTCTGAAGCTTTATCATTAATTTTCAAAGCAACAGATTTCCCTTTGCTGCTTTTCCTCTCTCTCCTTTGCTGAACCTCCAAATCATGAGTTCTCAGCATACCATAGACTTCATCCAGAGTAATTATGTCCAGATCATACTGATGTCATATGATTGAAGTCTGAGTCTCCCATTCTTCATTCAAAGCTCTCAAAAACTTGGTGTTTGAATCCTCTCGATCATACACCTTTCCCACCAAAGACAGATTATTTAGCAGAGTCAGAAATCTGTCATAGATGTCAGTGAGACTTTCATCAGTTTTGGCCTCAAAGTGTTCATATTCTTGAATCAAAACAACCCTTATGTTCTTCTTGATGGCCATGGTTCCTTGACATTGAGTTTCAAGAGCATCCCAGATTTCTTTGGCAGTCTTGTAGGCTATGACCCTGTTTGACATCACAGAATCAAGACTTTTATACAAAATGTTTTGTTACCTTTGCATCTTTCAGCACAACTACTTTCACTTCTGGTGTCCATTTTGTCTTCTCCTTCAGTTGATAGTGTTCAGCAACAGTAGGACTTGCAGGCACCAGTTTTGTTGGCATGAAAGGTCCATCATTGATTACATCTATATAATCTGGATCTGTAGCTTCTAGGTACATGAGCATCTTCACCATCCATGTTGGATATTCAGTCTGTTTCAGAATGGGAATTTTAATGCTTTCATACTTGTTTAGAGACATGTTAGATCGTTTCTGATTGTAAATTTATCAGTGTGCTATGATACCAATTGTTGCCCAGTAAAGATACAATTGTTTAAGGGGGTTGGATACAATTGTATAATGTTTTGAACAAGTAATAAAATATAACAGCTTTTTATATAACTGATAAAAACTGTTACAAAATCCTCTCAAGAAATACTGATGTTCTTGAGAGCATGCTAGGTCGAATGATCCTCGAGTCTTATTCACTAAGTGATGACCTAAACTGTGTTTATATACTACACAGCTATAACAGATTAATCTAAGATATGCATTATCAAAAACTAACTGAAACTGATACATATCATAAACTAAAAAGATAAAGTCCTATCTCTCAGACGTAACAGATATCTGCTCCACATTATAAGGAACAGAACAAATCCTTTAATGCTAATTATCTTCAAATACTGATGTCATACAAATCCTGATGACATACCAAATCCTGACGGTACATCAGATCCTGATGACATCCGAACAGCCAGATCCTGAGCTTCTTTTGATCATTGAAAATTTAATATGTAACAATTAATTAATAACTAATTAAATTAATTAATCAATTAATATTTAAATTTATTGACTAATTAAATAATTAATTATCAACTAAAATTAACTAATTAAATAATTAAGATTTATTTTTAAATAAAAATAATTTTCAGAAATTAAATAATGAATTTTTTGGAATTTTTAAATAACTAAAACAAATTTCTGAAAATAAAAATAATTAGAATATCATTTTTATAATTTTTATAAACACGAATCTAATATTTATAAAGTTTTGAAACTATAGGGACTAAAACATAAATTTTGCAAAAGTTCAAGGGCATTTCTGTAATTCTGCTGTCGTCCCCGAGCTTGCGGGAAAATCTCATTCTAGCCCATATCAGTCTAAAAACATGCAGAATCATAGAGTATCATGCCAGGAATCTATATCATATTTTGGAATCAACAAACAACGTATAGTTTGCTCGGAATGAATTTTAAGGTTTTTCTCTGGAAACTATATAGTTTTACTATTTGCAAATGATTATCTGTACAAAATACAATACTGTATTGGCTATTTATATTTACGGAATATTAGTACGTTCTGGATCATGTTGGATCGAAAAATACGTTTCTTAGCCATTAAGTAACTATAAAAACGATCCTATCGGATAACGTTTTGGATAAATATTATCCTATTTTGGATAAACATTATCCTATTTTGGATAAGCTTCAAAGGTTTTGGATAATTATCAAAACCGGCGTTTATAAAACGCTTTGTACGAAGATAATGTTATCGAAAAGGGTTATCGTATCGAAAATTTTGCGACGGGCCGCGCACGGGTCAAACCGTAATCCGGATTGAAAAAGTCAAAACATGGAAAATGTCCGGAATTACCAGATTAAGTTAGGAAGGAGTTTTCGAAAGAGTTTCAGGTTATAAAAACGTAAAAATGGTCGAAGTTGGACGATTCCTGGCTGTAGAAAATGATTTTATAATTATTCAGAAATTAATTGATAAATTCATAAATCAATATAAAATTATATAACACTCCAAAAATTATCAGAAAAATATTTTAATTATCTATATTTTATTCTGGACATAATAAAATTAACATACTTATACTTTATCACATAAACATCCACATAACAACACCAATCATCAGATAATTCACCAAAAATCACAATATAATCACAGAATAATTATTTATCAATAAAAATAATTACACGCTATGTCCCGGATATTATATGTGGCGCCCTCCAAACCCGGGTCAGAAGCTTGGGGTCCACAACACAAACACAATATATCAACCTGTATATGAAATATTAATTGCAATGACCCTGCTTTATGTAACCATGGATCGCAACAGGTTTAAGTATGGAAACAAGCCACAACCTTAATTTATTACATCATACCGAATCCCGACTGAATTAACTTACAACTGATACTAAAGTTTTTGGTTACAATCGTACTATCTTTCCACTGCATGAAGCTCCTGCTAACTCGATTCACTTCAAACTGGACCTTAGCCCGCACTTTGGACTGAGGCATTTCTCTATCATCCATATCCTTTTTAACTGTAAAATATATAAAAGAATCGCAAGGGTGAGCTAACTAGCTCAGCAAGTCATAATAGAGATAACTGAGGTCAAACAATGATCAAATGAGATGATTCAAAGGAATCAAGTTTCTTTTTAACCAATTATTAGAATTGGATATTCATTTTAAGTTTTAAAAACCAAAATTAGGCTTCTGATCAGTCACGTACTAACCCCCGAGCAAGCACACAAAACTGCTCTAATCATTGGATCCAAGGCACACATTGGCCTAACTTGACCATTGGTATGGTCTGACCACGAATCTGGTCGACATATATAAAAACTATCCAATCCTAAAGCAATTCAACATGATAACAATATGATTCAATAAAACAAGATCATAATCAATGATGGTTAAACATTTGCATAAAAACATAAGGAACTCATGGATATCTCAAGGGTATATCAAGGTATGTATAAGAAATGGTTTTCAGTCTGTAAAATGACCAGATATTGGACGAGTACTGATTTTTCAAGGTATAGTTTTTTTTATAAAGAATGGTTGGAGTATAAAAGTTTCTGTATTTTTAAACAATTTTCTTCCAGTGTTTGGTGTTTGGTAGTTAAACATTTGGGAAGTAGTATCATATCTGTGTGGTTTGGTGTCTAAGGATCAACAAAGGACGGTTTACAAAGAATAAGGCTTACGGATCAAGATTAAGAAATAATCAGGGTTTAAGGGTAAATAGTTTGAAGCATATGCATTATAAAACAGGAGTTATGTTTAATGATGGAAATATGTTATAAACAGTTCGAAAACATTGGTAATATATCCTGAAGAAAAGTTCAGAAATACTTGCCTTACAGGCTTTACAGCTATTACTGATCAATTCTGATCCGACTCTGCCGCTCAGGCTTTAACGTCCAACCACTAGATCATATTGGATTCGACTCTGACACTCAGGTTTTTTTGTTGAAACTTTACTGAGCTCATCGACTGACTACTAGGTCATCTCTAGTCCATCGTCCACTTTCAGGTTCCCGATTATAACCTACAGGGTAGAAATACCCTATGTTAGACGTCTAGGTATGCTTGACGTATCCTCGATACTAATTCTTACCCAACGATATTCAAAATCGATTTGTAATTATATGGATTATTATAATATAACACACCCAACAGTCAGGGTTTACATTCTCGAGAAATCAGGTTGGTATTCGTTTTCTGAAAATACGTATATTTGTAATTTTACAAAATCAGGGTTATGGATTTTAAAAAATTATTTCATCACATCGTGTAATCAAGTTTCATATAGAACACATATATATCTTTATAACCATTTGACGTCTCGATAATCGTTGGATACGCTTCCGTATTTTGTAGGTAAATTTCCTAGAAATCGGGCAGTGTCTCCTCTGTTTATCGGACTACCTGTCGATACATCAATCGACGTCAAACCAACAACAATCAAATTCACATCAACCACAATTCCAGCCCAACCATCAATTCAATCACAATTCGTCAACTAAATTACGTATTCGACTTTAATGTAAAACTTAAATTCTCGTTTCAAAGATAATTTCACGAAATAATTTATTTATTTTAAAATATTAGGACTCAGAATAAACATCACAGTCCACCGTCAACTCGCCGAAGTTCATCGTCGACGGCGGCAAAATCTGCGGGTACCCGATTAATTTCGGATTTCCAACATAAATTTCACCGATAATAAATTCTTGCACGGACATATTTTTATTTCACAAAACTTAATCAAATATATGTTTTTCTGCAAAATAATGATTCGGTTAGTAAATCAAAGTAAACATCAGTAATTTAAAACACCCGAACCACACAGCATACAATACGCGCATCACGCGTCCACTACCACAAACAATTGCACAGCAGGGGATAAACAGAGAGCAAGCAAAACGATGCAGGGGTAATCACCGGAACAAAGGAACAGAGATGATAACACCAACACGACACACAAACAACAAGACACACAAGCTACAGGCTGAATCAAAGAAGCAAGGCGGCGACAATCGCCGGAAAAATGGTGAAGCACCACCAGAAACCGGGAATACACTTACGGGGAAGGAGAAAGAGGGGACAAATAAAAACGAGAAGAAAGACAGAGGAAGAGATGAGAGAAGTGAGGTGAGAGAAGAGTGATAGATTAGGGATTAATGTAACAATTAGAGTAAAAATTGCCTTGATAATGTTTTAGAAATTAACATTTATCTGCAAACTTAACAGCTGGCAGTTCATTTGATCAGCACTTGCCACGTTTCTATGGGGTTTCTATAATGATAACACGTGTCCAAATTTGACTATAAGGCCCAGATTTTTATCCGTAATCGCGAAATAACGAACAAATCTATGAGTAAAAATTAACCCTAAAATTATCAAAATAATTTTAAAATATCACAAATAATTCAAAGTTATTAAAATAAATTTTTCATAATTTTCAAAGTAATTTTGAAACGTAATTCATATCCGCATTTAACAATTAATGATCCGAGCTGCACTTAAAATAAATTAAGAAAATTACAAAAACAGTCTTAAAATGTTAGAAATATCCCGAAGTTTATAAAAACATAATTTTGAAAATTTTAGATCACTTTTCGAAGTGCCCTTTATACCCGCTTTTTAACAATTAAACGAAACAACGCGCGAGTGAAATTAATCCCGAAAATTTTCAAAATAATTTTAAAATCCTCAGAATATTCCAAACTTAAATAAATATGAGTTTCATAATTTTTGAAGAATTTTAGAATTAAATATGGATTTTACCATTAAACATACTCAGGAAATCATTTAAAGATAAATAATTAATGAAATATTGATTTCTCAATTTTATAAAATCCTAAAAATAATTATTGTAATTATAAAATCATAAAAACAATTTTACAAACATTCCCAATATTTATGCAAATAAATTTGCACTAAATCCACTTTTGAAAGTGAAAACAATTCAATACGATCCCATAATTAATCGCGCGGACAACCCGGTACACTATAAATCACATATGGATAATAATCAAATAACACATAGCGGTCAAAACCAATACACATATTTTATTTATTTAATAATTTCCATAATTGCACAATTAAATAATTCAAAAAGAATACACGAGTCGTTATATTATATGAGACATCATTTTTTACGTGATCATGTCAAAAAAGGCGATATAAAATTGACTCATATTGAAATTGAGTATAACATCGCTGACATCTTTACAAAACCGTTAAATTCTGACAGGTTCACTAAACTCCGTTTGGATTTAGGAATGTTGGAATATTTAAAATAAATAATATATTCTCTAAATATATTATTTATATTATGGGTAAACATTTATATATATATATATATATTAAAATTAAAAAAAATCTTTTCTATTGTCTGTTAATTCTCTCAATAATTCAGATTCATCAATATTATTTATTGATCGGATTTTGAGAAATTAAATGGACTATGTGTATTGAAAAGAAAATTATTTTAAATAAATTAAATATTATTACTCATATCTAAATCATTCTCTAAATATATACATATATCTATATATACAAATATTTATTCGAAAATAGTTTCTAGTTATTTTCTTTAAAAACAAAAAAATTACTTTCTATTTTTATTTAACCACAACTCAGCCCAATTGCTAATCTAAAACCCAAACTAATTTTCAGAAATGGGCCTCTTATATCTTCTTTAGCCCAAATTTATTGAACCCAAAATATGTTTACAATATTTAATCTGAGCCACTGATTATAAGCCAGATTTAATCCTGGCCGTTTATAATCATTAATATATATATATAACAAAAATCAGGGTTTACACTGTTCATTACTCCCTCTCGCCTCTTTTCTCTCTCGTTTTTCTCTCAGAAACCTTAGCTGTCGTTCTCACTTTTCCGATGAGTTCATCGACTTCTTTCACTCAAAACACAATCAAACCTTCATTTCAGATGCTATACATATATTCATAAATGATTTAATCACAAATTGATTAAATCAAAGTTTAGGGTTGGGCAAATCGAAATGATTTCGATTAATATACTCGAGTTCAAATCGATTGAACTAGGGTTTTGAATCGAAATATACATGCGCACACTTTTATATATATATATATACACACCTTTTAATTCGACTGAAATCGGTTAGTTTTCAAACCCTAACTCGAACTTTGAGCATTTTTTGCAAGTTAAATGAAGAACAAGAATAGAAGAGTGATAGATCGAGGAGAAAAGTGAAGTTTGGAGAAGGAATCGGACCGACTCAGTCGAGTCAACTCGGACGAGTTACCGAGTCAACTCACTGAGTCATTCAATTCGGGGTCAAATAAGTTGAAACACGTAAAAACCCATGAATGCTTCTTGGCCATGGGCAAAGGTAAGTTTTTTTTTATTCACTGATCAGAAATCTGAATTCGATGTTACGAGCATGTGGACTGTTCGATTAGTGATTATCTGGTGTAGTATCTTCTATCGGTTAAATGAATAATTGTTGTTGTGATCTCAGTTTGATTTTAATGATATTTTCTTGATAAGGTAGAAATTTAAATCAATTCTATGGCTTATTAAGATAACAGGGTTTTATTGCTTTGAGTTCTGGTTCGTTATTTTAATTAAATTAAACAAAGTTTTTATTTTAATAATTTTAATCCCTGTGCATGAACTGTTATAGTGCTTATCTGAGATATCAGTTATGTATTAATGGGATTATTTGTATTTAATTTGATTAAGTGATGAATCAGTTTGGTTTTGGTTAATTACATATTTAAGTCTGAAGACATGTGTTATTTCTTATGCATGAGAATTTTGATGGATTAAATCACTAAACCAGTTTAACTTAAATTAGAATTCTTTTCTTCAAGGCTATGAAATGTTGAGAAAAGTGGCTTAGTCTGATATATGCTTAATGTATGATCTCAGTGTGAGCGTTTATGTGTTTAAATTAAGAAGCAAGAGTTAATTTCTGATTCAAGTTTATTCTTGTGCATGGGTATATTGATTCACTTAGCAATATAAGTCTCGTTCCTTACTATTAATGTGTGGACTGTTGGAATTAACATGATCATTTGTTAATCATCTATATATATATTACCTAGTCTTGTTCACTTAAAAAGATCAATTAAAAATATGAATCAAGACACTATGATTGCTAGATGGTTGATTAGTAGATTCTTAACAATGGTGAAGTAATAATACTTATGGTTTGAACTTTAATCAAATCAATGACTGTCTATCTTAACTGATCCTCTAAAATATGATAATTATAAGAGTTCTATGTGATGTGTTATGTATCTGAACTACTGCTTCTTGACTCTGTGAAATACACAGTTTATAACCTGTCTTGATGAAATACAGTAGGTAGTATATTAATCAACTTATAATATGAAAGTTATAATTAAGTGATTAATTTTTTGAATGAAATTTATAAATCAAATGTGAATTTGTGATAACACAGTAAAATGATAATTAACTTAAAATAGTTATGTGCAGTACTCAGGGTTCTTACTATGTGTCATAAGATTTTGTTTACTTGGCTGAGCAGACTTGCTAAAATTATTTGCTAATTTATAAGAAGTGTTTATTGCATTCCTCATGTAGTATAAGTCACACACACAAACACAGCCCTGACACTAAGAACTGGTTAGGAATCCCTTAGAGAATCCCAGTATATGGATCACTGGTAAAATGGCCACAAATAGGAACAAAGATCATATTTGCATCTTTTATTTATGGAAAGTTGTTTATGGCTTTATTTGGTTGTTGGCATCCTCTATATGCGTGTATGGATGTTTACATTTGTTATTTGGTTGCTGATGTTTATATGAGTGGAAATTAAATGGTCTAAAAGAATCCAAAATCAGTCACATCAATCATGAACAGTTGAGTCTTGGTCAATTAATTCACAATTTTACAAAATGACTGCACCTATTTAATGAACCTCTGTCCCTTTGTATAATATCTATTCTTTTTCACACTCCTTTGTTTATAAAAGGAATATATTAATGAACACGCATGGTTCTTTATTGCATGCTTCATTAAATGCATATGTACAACTTTGAGAGTTCTATTTCTTGAACTCTCTGCACAGACCTTGCAAACATAAGCACTGCATATCTTCCTACATAAATGCTATCATATAAAAATAACCAAAAATAGAATGCATTCAGTAGAAGTCAAAATAATCTTTAAATAAAATTGGAAGTAAGTGTCTAAGTAAGACAGTACATGTGCTTTCTGTGCTTATTACTTGAGTAGCCTATTGACAAACTTACATGAGGTTATCCATATTTGCTTTGCATTTAAGGTTTGTACTATGCATTTGCCTGTCATGCATATACATACATATTATGCTAATTCTTTATTCCCAGTCACTGTGCTACCACAGGAGTTCTTTGAACTCTTTATAAGGCCACTGCCATGCATACAGTTTAACACACACATACACAAACACAAACTGTATTTCATTTCCCTCTTCTTTGTGCACTCATTTTCTTCTTTCATAGATTCTAGAAACTCTGACTTTCATCCAAGGAGAGCTCCAATGCTTCTCCCTCTCATTGATACCATTGATAGGAGATCACTATCTAACTCTCCACAACAGTTACATGAAGCACTCTTTCCAAACTACAATCATTATTATCCTCACCATCAAAAGCAAAAACACAACAACATCACACACCAAGTACCTCTATATCACAGTACATATGAAAACTCACCAAGAGTTAGAATCCCTAACTCAAATCAAGTCATAAATGCCACTCCTGTAAACCTTGCACCACCATCACTACCATACACACACTTAACACCACCCATACCTACATTGGCCAAACTGACTAATTCTGGTAAACTCAACAGAATTTTGAAGAACATTCAAACTGGAATGATGATTCAAGTTGAGCAAATGGGTGAACTCTTCAAGATAATCATGGCTGCTAAATGGGACAACTTTGTTTTCTATAGAGGTAGGAACTATCATGTGCATCTCATAAGTGAATTCTATATGAACATGAAAGTCTGTCAAAAGGGAAAATGGTGTTTATTTTGTTAAGTCTTATGTGCAAGGGATTAATTTGAAAGTTGATAGTAACTCTATCCATAAGGCCATGTGGTTAGGAAGCCATATTTTGTAAAAACCATGCATCAATATCTTTGATAAGTTTATTTTTTATCAAAATGAGTTTGAGTTGTATGTTGGTCTCTTCTGTGATGATGATGTACCTTTGGGTCTCTGTGAGTCTAACTGGGGTATACACTTTAAACACTTCACACACACATATCAAAAACTAGTTGTCATACTTAGGGTAAACATTCTCCCTAAACCAAAACAAGATAGAGTTTTTGATTTTATTGATCTTAAGGTAATGTTTCAACTAGTAACTAATAAGGTTAGTTTAACTTAAGTTATGTCATAATTTTAAACATGATAAATGGGTTTTATTAAGAATTCATGCCATATGCCTTTCTAATAACCTCTATGTTTGAAATTAATCAAGTTAAGCTGATCAAAACCTTTGCTAAGAAAATTGAATACTTTAATGTTGAAACTCTTTATCAATATAAGGTCCCCTTGAGTGAGTGTAAGCCCCAGCCTGTGAATCTGATTAAAATGCCTAAAATTGTTAATCTTGAGAAAACCAACAATGAGATTAAAGTGCTAAAAGTTGAAATAAACATTCTTAAAGTAATCAATCTTAAGTTGGTCAATAAGATTAATTACTTAGAAGAAAAGATTCTTAGAAAAGAGGCCTTACTTGAGGATTCTGAAGCAACCTCAAGAAAGTATGTGACTGATGAGGCAATTGAGCCTATGAGTGTTGGTGAAAAGGTTGATGAGCTTGTTTGTGTTGGTAAGGGGAAAGATGAGTCTGCTGGTGTTGGTCAGAAGGATGATGATTTTGTTGGTTTGGCAGATATTACTGTGCTGCCTGAGTTGTGTGAGACTGATGGAAATCTGGGTTTTATTGATGTCAACAAATCTCCTGTCAAGGAGTAATCTGCACTGTGCTTACATAGCTGCATCAAAGTTTGTCATGTATCTGTGTTATTTGGTTTTTGCCATTTCAGTTGCTTTATGTATGTTTTTATTTGGTGAAAGAACCCTAGTGATCTGGCCTGTTATTTTGTTATAGTTTGTGATTTCTTAAAAAGAATTGGTGAAACTCACTAATAGTTGGAACTATGTTGATAATAAATGAAAATACATCTGATTTGCCTTATATTGGTGTGTACTAAATAGAATTGATCTCTACATTGCCACTGGCATATTTGCATTCCAGTATTATGTTATCAATATTTTTTTATTTTCGTCACTGTTTTCATAAACAAACTGAAAATTAAGTTCTGCATAAAACAATAACTTAGATTGGTTGAACAACTCATTGTATTCTTTATAAAATCAGTTCAGATGCCTGAAATTATTGCCTTAATATGTCAAGAATTAATAATTGAGTAAATATTGTGATACATGGTCTTTGCATACATGGTTAAGAATATTGGTTTGACTCAAATATTATAGCATTCAAATATCAAAATCAGAAAATATCAAATACTGATAAGTAAATCTATACTTTTCAAGACTTATATACTGCCTAATAATTCAAATGTAATTGATAAAGTTGGTTGATCCAATCAAAATTAATTGTCTACTGCACCAAAAATATCTGCTTGCTACAATAATGATAAAACTGATTGCTGTTAAACTATTTTACAACTCAAATTCAGTAACTCTCACAAGTCTAGCCTCTATAACTTTGCTACTCTCCTGCTCTATGTAATTCTTATCTTATTGTTCTCTGTGGAATTTAACTTAAAAACATAAAATGATTCCAGGTCTATACAGATCACGAGCTTGATTGTTTATAATATATATATATGCAGAATTGAAATTATGTGAACATGTTTTGGCGTCTCATCAATCATCATCAAGGTTGAATTCTAGTGGATCAAATTTTTGATCTTAGCTAGATTTAGATAGATGATTCCAGTATTTTAGTTTCAAATATATTTGTGAGTAAAGGTTATGTACAAATTGCACAGTTTTGTAAAAACCGTTATCTCATATTATGAGATTTTGTATACTAACTTACTGACTATTCAAGACTAACTTACTAACTACTAACAAAGATGATGTTAAAATGAGAACATCCAGAATTCTTTTCAAAAAGGAAATCAAGAAATCCTTTATAAAAATCTCGAGTTTGACTAAAATTAGCAAACTTTTATAAGATTGAGAGAACATAATTCTTTCTAAATAAAAAAATTGACTGGTATAAAATCAGAATGCCTACAAGGAAATGATTTAACGGTTTATAAGAATTGGATAAAACAGAATCACTATGATGCACTAGAATTCTAAAATAAGGGAAAGAAAGAAACTTCAAAAAGTGTTATCTTAAAAGATAACAACCAAGTTATCATTTCATCACTCTTTAAATGAAGAATCTCTTATCTCTAAAATAATAAAATCACAACAAAAGGAAATAAATATTAATTCAAAAGGGAAGAAGAAATCAAAAATATTTTCTTAAAATCAAATATCTTGTTTCTACACTTGTCTCTACAATGACAATACATTAAGGGGAAGCTAATTATATACACTTTTTACTATTCTTTTTGTTATTATTCAAATAAAAGGGGAAGAAGAAATTAGACCCCCCCCCCATTTGAAAATTTTACAATATTCTTGCTAAAATGACATAAATTCTACATCAAAATTTATTTTGCTGGTAAGCTGTTCAGTTTTGCAGGAATTAAATTCAAGGGATATACAACAAGACTTTCTCTATTATATATTTATGTGAAAAACAGTTTTCAAAATACATGCATACATTTAGGGGAAGCACACACTTAGAAAATTTTAAATTTTATGTTTTATTTGGCAAATACCAAAAAGGGGAAGATTGAAAGGACATCTTTGATTAATTATTTATTTGGTATTTGCATAATTTAACATAAAATTTAAAACACGTATATCCTCTCCAAATAGGCATAAATTTAATTGACATAACCAAAAGTGAAAATCCATATCTAGAAAAATATTTCAAAAATATTTTTTAAAGTGTATTTATATTCTTTAATATAAATATAAAAGATATTCTAATTTACTGAAAATCAAAATATATTTTTAAAGAAATATACTCCAAAACAATGAGATCGTAAAAGAACTATCAAAAATATGATCTTTCTTAGGCTCTCTTGCAATATTAATAAGGCAACAAGTTTGAAAAAGAAATATCAGAACTTGGATATTCTTTAGAAGGTTCGTGCTAAATTTATTTCAAAAATATATGTTTTTAAAAGGGATAAAATATATATCGTTCACTCCATAAACATTTATAAATCCAAATATATATTTTTTACACTCTTAGATATTAATATTTGATATAGGAATATTAATGTCTCATTTTATCCCCCTTCTCATATTTTTCAAAGTAATTTTTCTCTCGCATCTCAAATATATTATTTATCGGAGAAAATACTTTTAAATAATTAAAAATATTTCCCACACTCTCAAAATATTTTATATTTAAGGGAATATATTCTAAGTATTTATTTTAGCCCAAACTGAGCCAACAAGGTCTATCTGCTTTCATAAAAGATCGTTCATATTTTATTAGGAATCGAACCCTGATTTAATCGTTTTAAATCTAAATAAAATACTTCCACTTTCTATAAAATCTTGAAACTTAAGATTTGTCACTTAAATGGTATTTTCTATGCATGATTAAAGTTTCGTAATTTTTGAGAAATTTTGTACGGGTGTGATTTTTCTGGGTGTTGACTAAGACTTTGACCGAGCGTTTGACCAAGCTACCTTTGACTAAAATTGACCAAAACTTGTAAATCATCATTTTATGATATTTAGATAATTATCATATTTTTGGTTGTATTTATTAAAAAGTTTTCAAAGTCATTATATTTAATGGTGCTAATTACTTAATTAATTAAGTAATTAATAATTAATTGAAAAAGCTAAAATTTATTATTATATAATTAATAGTTGCTGGGATTTTTCTTGTTTGTCCTATGTAAGTTGCAAACAAACACACCTTATCCTCCACCTCATCAATCCACACCACTCTCTTCATCCACCATTCATTTTAACTCAATCTCAACCACTCCCTTCACCTAATCTCTTCTATAAATAAACACCCCCACCATTTTTTACACAAGCTAAGAGCTAATTAATTGCTGGGAATTTTCAAGAAGTATTCTCTCTACACACCCCCTAAAATCCAAACCCAATTACTTCATCTCAAAAACCTTCTCTCTTACAAATATATATCATATATCCAAGATTTTTGATCTTCAAGCTTAGTTCCACCAACCAAGCTATATCATCCCAAGAAAAACTCATTCATACCACTTTCTTGCCTCCTGAAAGGCTACCCAAGTTCGACCAACAAGCCAAAAACCGGCCGAACCTCCGGTGAATTTTTCCGGCGAACTTTTTCGTTCATCTCTTAAAAGTGGTTAACCTCTTAGCTTTCATCCGAGTCTTAACCGATCACTCTTAATATTCATATAAGAAGATTAGTACCATATTCTCTTCATCTCTAAAAGCTCTTATATAGAATAACTTGAAAAAAACAAATTCGTACAAGGATTGTTTTCAACAAATTATACACTGCTAGCAGGAAGTGATAATTTCATACAACACTTGGTTTATATTCCTTACTAGCACCTTTAGTGTTTTGTAGGAATTAAATTACAAAGCTAGCATTTTATTCTTTAAACTTAAACGCACTTATTTTGGCCATATATTGATATATTTGTTATAATTGTTTAACAAGACTTAAGCGACTTCCTTTACTAGCACCTTTAGTATTTCGTGGGAAAAACTTAAGGCTTATATTATATATATCTATATATACATATTTATTATATTTAATTAAAGATTTAAGTGAATTCCCTTACCAGCACCTCTAGTATTTCGTGGGAAGATCCTAAAGCTTTTAAGTAAATATAAGTATATATATATAATCGTATAAGAATTAAGCGATTTCCCTTACTAGCATCTTCAGTGTCTCATGGGAAAAACTTAAAGCTTATATTGTATTATATATACACATATAAATTGTGCTAATATAATTTAAACTCTGCTCTTATATATTGTGATATATTGTGTTTAAATTACGCACCTTTTATTCTCTCGGCGAAATATTTTTATAGGTGCAAATAGTTAAAGAATAAGTGTAACGTTCTCGATTTATAAAAGTCTACACACGACTATATTAAACGAGATATTATTTTATTAAAGATCCGAAAGCTATAACGCTTCACCAAGGACTTGATATATTTATTACTTTGGAAATAAGATATATAATTCAAAACGAAGTAATACCAAGTATACTCTAACATTCATTTAATCTCAAAAAAAAGTATACATTAATATTCTCTTAAGAATATTTGTATGTCATCCGGTCTAGTTAAGTGTATTACTAGTCCAAACTCTTTTTATCTATAATGGGTATTATTTCGTAGATATTGTCTTCTTCGTTTTGCAGTGAGGTGAAGTATAGTGAGGTGATTCTCGTTCTAAGATCCAAGTCCTAGAGATACTAACGGGGAGTTAGTAGTCTTCGCACCATGAGGAAGAGGAAAGACCCAAGACCGACTACTGAGATCCAAGACCGGCAAAAGCTTAGAAAGACAAAGACTACACTAAGGGTTCTACATCAACTTTAAAGAAATAACACGGTGTTATTGTCTAAGATAGGTTGTTTAGGTTTGCACATTTATTTTGAGGTGGTAACCCAGAGTTACGCACCAAGACATATATTTGTGGGGTTGTAAAGGTTTCTCCGCCTGCGTAAGGATCAAGGTTATTTTAAGGGAAAAACTCGGGTCTTGGAAAGAAGCTCGGGACTGGACGTAGGGGTGAGAGAATCTATTAGAGTTTGCCCCATCGCGAACCAGGATAAATCTCTCGTGTTGTATTTTTTTCCTTGTCTTTTATTTCCGCATATATAATCTGCATCAGTAAAATATTTAAAACGGGATAAATATTTTTAAAATGCCATATTAATTTTTAAATTGGTATAAAAGCTATTCAACCCCCTTCTAGCTTAAAATAGCCCTTTTACGGGACCTAATAATGAGCCAAGATCTCAAACTCCAGTTGCCTCAACAAGTGAGCAAAGAACAAATGATTCATAAGAACATGTCATTCTGGAACTGGAAGAAGATGAGTTCTACACCTTGGATGAACTTGATGAGCTTGATCAGTCAATGGACTATCTAGCAAGAAAGTTCTCTAACATTAGAGTAAAGAAGCCAAGATTCTTCAAGGGTAAAGGACAATCTTTCAACAAAGATAGCAGCTGGAAAGGAAAAGGGAAGTACACATCTGATAGCAAAAATGGTTAACAAACTGGATCTGTTGACAGATCAAAAATAAGGTGCTTCAACTGTAATGAACTAGGCCATTTTGCTACAGAATGCAGGAAACCCAAGAAAGCAAATAAGGAAAAAGCTTATCTTGAACTGGAAGCAAAGTATGAAGCTCTTCTAAAGAAACAACAAAGCAAATCTTATATTACAGAGGGAAGAAGTTGGGATGATTCTGATAATGATGAAGATGAGGAAGTTAGAAATTATGCTTTAATGGCCCTGAAGCAAGGAGAATCATCCTCATCAAAATCACAAGTACCAACTCTCACTAACATTGATTTAAATGTGAGTCAATATAAGGAAACTGTAGAAAAGATGAGAACATAAATGTTTCACATACATACAAGTATGATTGCTTCTAATGAAGAAGTTAGTAGACTGACAAAAATAAATGAGAAGCTTGAAAGTGAGAAACAAAAAGCTGAATTGTTGTTGGTGGAGCTTGAAACTGTAAGACAAAAAAATGCATATGTGAAGAACAAGCTCAAGTGCGCAAGTGAAATTGAAGCAGTGCTAAGGGAGAAGCTGGAAAAGAATGAAGTTAAATTGAAATCCTTCAAGAATGCATCTGAGTTAATTGGACAATACCATGAGAAAAACAAGCCATGTGCAAACATTGATATTGGTCTTGACTATGATGCCTTGAACAACAAAAAGAAAGATATAGGTGACAAAGGAAAAGCAACGAAAAATGAAAATGTTCCAGCAATGCTAAAAAAAGTTGTCTCACCTATGTTCAAGGCATGTGAAGTTAATTTCAGTGCAGAAGAGTTGATTATCTAGCAAGAAATTGCTGATGAAGATAACGAGAAGAAAAATGAAGAAGCAACTCCATCTTCCAAAGCTGAAGAGAAGCTCATGGACAAATAAAGTTCCAAGACACCTGTCAAAGAGACCAAGATTGAAGATGCAAGAAAGAAGAAAAAAATAGAAATGGGAAAATTGGGATAACAAAAGCAATAATTTTGCTTATGTTGTAGATGCTCCAAGAAATAAGTGTGAAAAATATGGCTCTGTGAATCATCTAACTCACCTATGTAAAAAGGTTGTTAGCAAGCCAGCTGAAGGAGCCTGCAAATACAATGAAGCAGATGCAAATGATCCCTACTCATTCTGTGACAAGTTTGACTGTATCCCTTGCAACTTGAAAGTGATGAAATGTTGTCATAAACTAAGAGTAGACCTCAAGGAAACAAAAATTGGGTCTATAGAAGATAGAAAAAATGTAAAACAATCATTGAATTCTATTTTATCATATACAACTCATTCTACTTCTGCTAGATCAGTTAACAAGAAGAAAGTGCCCAACACTGCTTGGGTTGCTAAATATACTTAAAACTCATTGTGTGCAGGGAAAAGTGAAGAAGGTCATATGGATCATTGACAGTGGGTGTTCCAGATATATGACAGGTGATAAGGCCCTACTATCACAGTTTGAGGAGAAGGTTGGCCCTTTGGTGACCTTTGGAGACAACAACAAATGATTCACAATGGGATATGGAAAGATTATTTCTGAAAATATTGTCATTAATGATGTTGCATTGGTAGCTGGTCTTGAAGTGAATCTTCTCAGTGTTAGCCAATTTGCAGACAAAGGTTTTGAAGTCTTATTCAATAAAAAAGAATGCACTTTTATCAGTAAGAAAACTGGTGAAGTTGCTCTAAAAGGAGAAAGGAAAGGAAGCTTGTTTGTTGCAGACTTGAAGTCAACAAATAAGGATGGAATTTGTTGCTTCTACACCAAGGCATCAAAAGAACAAAGAAAGTTATGGCATAAGAAGTTGTCTCACTTGAATTTCAAGGCAATTAATACCTTGGTCAAAAAGGAGTTAGTAAGAGACATGCCTAAACTGGAGTTTGCTCAAACTGAAGTTTGTGAAGCTTGTCAGAAAGGAAAAATGAAACGATCAAGTCACAAGTCAAAAACTGTGAATTCTATAAGTGCACCATTGTAACTTATTCACATGAACTTGTTTGGACCAGTAAATGTCTTATCTATTTTAAGAAACAAATATGCACCTGTGATGGTGGATGATTTCTCAAGTTACACTTGGGTAGAATTCATGCACTCTAAGGATGAGACTCCACACATCATAATTGAGCACATCAAGAAGATAGACAAATAGGCTGAAGATCACAATTGTGTAAAAAGATTGAGAAGTGACAATGGAATACAATTCAGAAATGCAACATTGAATGAATTCTGCAAAACCAAAGGCATTGTTCAAGAATTTTCACTAGCTAGAACACCTCAACAAAATGGAGTAGTTGAAAGGAAGAACAGAACATTAGTTGAAGCTGCTAGAACAATGCTGCAAGATGCCAAGTTGCCAACAAGTTTCTGGGAAGAGGCTGTTAACACTGCATGTTACACTCAGAACATATATCTCATTAATAAGGCACATGGCAAATTACCATACTTAATGATGTCCAAGAGAAAGCCTACTGTAAAGCATCTTCATGTGTTTGGAAGCAAGTGTTACATTTTGAAAGACAACTCTAAATATGTGGGAAAATCTGACTCAAAAGTCTTTGAAGCAATTTTTCTGGGATATTCATTGGAGAGAACTACCTACAAGGTCTATGTGATAGATCAAAAGAAAATTATGGAAAGCACAAATATGACTTTTGATGATGACAAATGTCCAGGATTGGAATGCCTTGATGAAAATGAAGCTGAAGCCCTTGAATTTGAAAACCTCAACATTGATAGTGATTCTGATGGAGAAGAGGAAGTTGATGCACAACAGATGATAAATGAAGAGACCACTGAACAGGAAAATCATGGGAATGGAAGATCATCTCAAACACCTGAATTTGATAGCACAAACTCAGGGGGATAAAGAGAAGAAGGTACCAATAATGAAGAAAATGATGAAGGCACAAGTCAACAAACTCATACAAGAAAGTGGGATAGGAGTCACTCTAGAGAAGCAATTATTGGTGATCCTACTGCTGGTGTAAGGACTAGAAGTGCAACTGCTAATGAGTGCCTACATGCATGCTTTCTGTCTCAAATAGAACCCAAGAAAACTGAAGAAGCTCTAATGGATCTTGATTGGATATCTGCAATACAAGAGGAGCTTAATCAGTTTGAAAGGAACAAAGTTTGGGAGTTAGTTCTTGCACCAAAGAATAGAAGCATTATTAGAACAAAATGGGTGTTCAGGAACAAGATTGTTACGTGCTGATTCTCAATGTATATGAGAAGCTCAGGATCTAGCTGTTCTGGATATCTTCAGGATTTGATGTGCCATCAGGATTTGATGCTCATCAGTATATGCAGAAACATAAGTATTTGAAGACAGTCTGTAATAACCCCAATTTTTGGAAAATTTTTGAAACCCTTATGAATAGTGTTTTTGCTGAATGAGAAAACTTTTCATGCCACACTATGTAGGGGTTCTGATATGGATATTCTGAGATTTTATTAGTACTTTATATGGGATATAAGTGTATGTAAAGATCGTCAGAATCCAAATCCGAACACTTTAATTTTTCCCGGAAATCCACTAGATACGGAGAGAATTGAGTATAAGGTAACAGGATAAAAAGGATTTAAATTAAAGGATTATAGGAGAGGATCATAAAAGGAATATAATATATTGAGAAAGGTTAAGGGAACCTAAGTAATAAGATCCCGGGTATGATCCCTCAAACGATAAACGAAAATGAAAGTTAAGCGAACCGTATAACAGATCAGCGGTCATTAGGCAAACAATTAGGAAGTTAAGCAAAGGGATTAGAGGAAGTGATGTCACCCAACCAATGAGAAGAGGACAAGGAAGGGAGGATGACATAGCAATGTGATGTAAGCATGACATAGGGAAGGAGGAGGTGTGGTTGGTTTATAACCACACAAATATAAGGTTATTAAGGTAATTAACCAAAAACAAAACAAAAAACAACCAAGCTAAGCCAAACAAATCAAAAAACACAAAATCATTTCATTCTCATCATCTTGCTCTCGGCTTTTCATCTTTTTCAAGGGCAAGAATTTCAAAAATCAAGTTCCAAGCATTGTTAAATCACAAGGTAATTATCTAAGCTTCCTTGTACATATATATGGATATGCTATAAGTTTAAGCTCCTAATTCCTTCACAATCTCTTCCAATAAATCAAGGAAGAAGATGGTGAATAGTAACCTTCAAGAAATAACTTTAGTTTTCTTGAATTTTTATGAAAGATTAAGGTTATACAAGCAAGGATCAAGGTTCTTTTAGGCATTCAAAGCTCTTGGGTTGTGTTAGGAAGCTTCAAGGAGGTATAAACAACTTTCACCTTTAACTTATAGTTTGAACTTTGAGTTTTGATGAGTTTATGGATGGATTAATGTATATATAGAAATATCCATGTATGTATAGCAAGATCCATGTATGTTAGATAGTTTGGTTGGATTTGTGGTGATTTTGGATATGAATCTTGGTTAATGGTTAATGAATCTTAAGTTATGGTTAGTAGATCATGTTTGCGGTTGAATAAGTTGGAAAACCTTGAGATTATGGACTGACTTTGCCTTGATATAAGTTGTGTTTGATGTATTGATGATGTTTGGGTGGTTTGTAGTGAATTGGTAAAGAATTGGAGTGGTATAAATATTGGTAATCGCGTAAACATAGCCGTCGTAACGTCCGATTTTCTTTAGACTGTTTTGTGCATAACATTAGGACCCGAGGACCCCCTGCTAGATTATGACCACTGCCATGTTTAGATAGCTCATGTTACGAGCTTCGTTTTGATATGTAGTACGTTCGATTCCGATGCACGGTTTAGGAGAAACGACCGTTTCAAGTAACGGCGTTTCGCGAACGAAACTTTTTCCCTCGCCTTACTTTGAAACATAGGTTAAAGACCAAAAAGGGTTAATTAATGTATGAAACATTTATGGTAAGTGTGTTAGGCAGTTGGTAAGACACTCGCGAAGGAATCGCTTTAAAACTCGTAAAGGTTAAATTATTAAAAATGGTGGAGCCGAGGGTACCCGAGTGACTTAAGCGAATCAGTGAGCGCAAAACGAGCGTTAGAGTCTAAGTTAGTTAAAGTATAGATTTACAAGTGACTTTGGTTTAATTCCAACTTACTTGTTGCTTATAGGTTACCAGACTCGTCCCGAGCCATTCGTAACCCCCAGTCGCTCAGGCAAGTTTTCTACCCGTTATACTGTTGCTGTGATGTAAATATATGTATATGCATTATCTTGTGATATTGCATGATTGTTATTAGCAAATTTTGCGATATATTGGAGCATGCTAATATGGTATATATGCATGTCTGTTTCGTAATCTGGTTATCTATCTGTTGATTTCAATGCTTATAGTTGCATAATACCTATGCTAGAAATAAGCAAGTAGTTGCGTATACCCTTAGTATAGGGGATAAAAGGTGAACATATTTCTAAACCGGGAGTCGATGTTCCCGAGTATATTATATATATATATATTTATTTATTTATATATATATATGGATATAGTTTTTAAAACTATTAATCGAATAAGGTTTATTCGATGACTTTAACTTTATTTTATTATTGAATATTATTTTGAATATTCATTCGAGGACTTATGACTCCTTTTACTTTATTAATGAATATTATTTTGAATATTATTCGAAGGCGTATGACTCCTTTTATTTATTTATCTGAATATTATTTGAATATTCATTCGAAGGCTTATGACTCAGTTTATATTATTTAATGAATATTATTTGAATATTCATTTGAGGATCTATGACTCCGATTATTTGCTGAAATATATTCTTTATTTTATTAAAGAATAAGGTGTTAATAATCAAACATATTTTCGATTATTCAAATAAAGATAATACTTTCATATAAGTATATCTTTGGTTATTTAATACTCGTTTCAAGTATAAGTTTTAAAACTTCTACTTCAATTATTTTTATAAAAGATTATTCTTTATGGGAATATTATTTAAATAATAATATTCAGTCATTTTCTAAATATTCTGGGGACTGATTTACTTCATTAAATCAGCTTTACTCCAAACACTCTTTAAAGTGTTTTCGAGTCTTCAAAATGATTTTTAAAAGTTAGAGCGGATCCCAAAACTCATTTTTATATTTAAGATCTTCCTTTTAAAGGGGATTTAAATACTCGTTCAAAACCTGGGGAATCCGGCTCTGTGGTGTATTTTATATTCGCAACAAGGTTGCAGTTTTGGTAAATGAATTGATTACTTACCCAACGTTCGGGAAGTAAGTCCATCTATTGAGTCGGCATAAGCAACATGGGCTCAGTGGGCGTCCATGATAGTGTAAGTGGCTCAGTGGGAGTCCATCAAATGCATAAGTGGCTGAGTGGCAGTCCAACATAGGTCCTAATGCGGCCAGGGTTCCAGGAAATGTTTAAGAGATATATATATGTGGATATATATATATCGGGACTAAATAAAGTATCTCGTAACTTTATTTCATTCAATAATATTTCAAAGATTGAATCTATTCAAATCTTGTCTTGTAGTCTCATCTATGTGATTAACTTTTGAAACTGATTATAACTTGAACGGTGGTAGTTCAATTAGTATTGGGAAAGATATAAGTATATTGGGGTATTTGGTAACCTCATCTTTTAAACTTATATCTAATTAATAATTGTCTTAGGAATGACAAAGATTTTCAGAAAAACGTTGAAACAAGGTTAGATATATGAGATCACCTTGCAACGATATTTTTTTTATACAGTTATACACTGGGACTTTGTGTATATTATGCATGGAAGAGGACTTCCAATATTTTGAAAAGTATATATGTATATATACTGAATATTTTGCGACTTCATCGCATTAAGATATCAAACTTGGTTCATTTCTTTTGACCAAGACTTTCATGAGTATTATGAGTAGGCTCATATATTGTAAATCATTATACATATTATTTTGGTGGGCTTGCTGCTCACCCTTGCTTTATTTCTTCATCACACAACAACAGTTAGGAAAGATGGCCAGACTCCAGCAGACCCAGCGCAAGCGCGTGGGAAGCGTCCCGCGTCTTCCCGTTGATGTTGTAGCTGCTATAGCTGCAGAGGTAGATCTATTGTAGATCAGACCATCTACTTTTGAGAATCAATTATGTATAATTATAACTTGTGGCAGATAATGGCAATTAACTGTAAATTTATCAAGTAATCATTTTGGGTTGTAATAACTTTTAAATTGTGGATTCAAAGACTTGTACTTATTTAAATTTCATCTCTGAGACTATAACGGGTTGTGGTGTGTGTTAGTGTGGGGTCACAGCATAAGGTTATTATTATTAATTAAGTGAAGTGATATTGTGGAAAGAAAGACCGTGACGACCCGGATCCTCGACCCCGGATCTGGGGGTGTTACAGAAATGGTATCAGAGCTAAGCGTTATAAACCTCAGAGATGATGGGACGTTAAGATAATAAGTTAACTAAGATAATAAGAACTCTTGCCAAGTTCATAGTCGGGCTACCTAACGTAGTACTGACAGTTAAAACCCTTATGGGAACCCTTATAAATATCGTGATAGGAGCGTAGTTCGTTATCGTATATGGTAGCGGGACTCCGAACCCTGAGGTTGAGGAGCAACAGTGCGATGATATTTTATTACTAATTGGAGATCGGATTGTGGATCCGATAGAGTGTCCTAACGCAGGACCGGATGATGTTGATATTGAGGATGTAACGGTTGAGGATGTTATCCTAGAAGGGATTGTTGCTGAGGAGGATTCCGTGAAGGATCCTGACAAGAATGAATAAAGGACCACTGAGGAATTGATGACCATGGTTAGGGCAACTCCCAGAGGTAGGATTGGCCGGCTACTATCGTAGATTGGTACAGGACTTTGCGAAGATCGCAGCCCCTTTGACGCGGCTTACTCATAAGAATGAGAAGTTTGAATAGACAGAGAAATGCGAGAACAGCTGTTAAGAACTGAAGCAAAGGTTGGTGACGGCCCCTATGTTGGCGTTGCCGGATGGAAAAAGGAGATTTTGTGATTTGGAAGAGACGCTTCGCATAAGGAATTAGGGTGCTTCTTATACAGCACAACAAGATAATCGCGTACATGTCAAGACAATTAAGGTAATATGAAGTTCGATATCCCCGCCCATGAGCTTAGGCTCGTGGCAATAGTTTTACCCTTAAGATTGGAGGCACTACTTGTATGGAGAGAAGTGCGAGAATTACCTAAGCCATAAGTGCTCTAGTACATTTTCACGTAGAAAGAGCTCAACATATGCCAGAGGAGGCAGTTAGAGCTAATCAAGAATAATGATTGGGAGATTCTTTATCATTCGGGGAAAGCCAATGTGGTGGCTGATGCCCTTAGTAAAAAGGAGAGACTCAAGATGATAATGTCTTTGGGAGAGTTTATAAGAGATTTTGGAAATAGTAGTGAAGGTAACCGGAGCCGGTACCGAAAAGCTGTTTGAGATTGCAATAGAGACCGAATTATTGGAAAAGAGCATACGGTGCCAGAGAAAGGTGATGAATGAAGGCAGAGAGCCAACAAATAAATATGAGATTAATACCGAGAAAGATGATAAGGGAATAATGAGGTATTCCTATAGAATTTGGATTCCAAATGTTCAAGAGCTTAAAGATGAGATCTTAGATGAAAGTCATAGTTCAAGGAATAAGATTAAGGGCAAACCCTGAATGTGATAGTCAGGGAGGACGCCATCAAGATAGAAGGAACCCATAACATAATGAAGTGGAAAATGAGGATTTTAACGTATAAGATAACCCCAAGTATGGGGAGTAGGAAGAAATATTTAGACGGAGAAAACAAAAGTCGAGCGAGATAAGGAGACCCGAGACGGTACTCCTATACGGAAATTCATGGACCTGCCTAAAAAGAACTTAGACTATTATCCCTAACCACCACCTTGAGGAAACAATGCGGTAGGAAATTCTTTCATGACCTTTAAGTCGCTAAGCTCTCAGAGTTCCAAGGAACAAGCTGACCCAGTCGAGGCAAGAGCCTGGCTAAAGGAAATAGATGAATCATTTGAGATTCTAAATGATTGACGAACCACAAAAGACTATTTTGTCACTTACCCTCCCAAGAGAGAGACCACCCGCTGGTGAAAGGCCAAGGAAGGCACGGAGCAAGAGATTATAATAAACTGATTAAAGTTCAGCCAATTGTTTTCGGGAAAGTAATTCCCAAGGTTATGGAATAGTGTAAAAGCTTTAGAGCCAGAACAAAGGCAGACGAGTATGATGAATTATGAATCTAAGTGGTAAAAGTTATCAAGATTCGTTCTAAAGACACGAATCCAGAATGACGGGATGTTTGAAATCAATGCTTATGTTGTGTTGGTTCATGAAATAATGATAAGAGAAGGAAAAAAAAAGAAATTGAAGTGGAAAGGAATATAACGGCAATAGAGTTTGAGGTATGATAAGGGAGTTGGGTACGAGGAAACCCTAACGACTCGTAGCAATAGAAATAGAAAAGTATGCATTCGTCAGGATGAGGGTGATTCACCATAAGTTAAAATTGATGGTTGAGGGCATAAGAGATACATATAGTTTATCCCCTGTAAGTTGGGAGGATTCGAGGAAACCTTGAGATAATTCGAAGGATAAATAATGAGACGCGGATAGACTAAGGGGATAAGAAAGTAAGAAATTAAGAAAATTGGATGAAGGAAGTGACCTTCAAGAAGGTGAAGTGTAAGACCGGTGGCATGATACCCAGAAAGGGAGACGCCAGATATGAAAGATATCCCAACATTGAGGTGACTGTTGAGATAAACAACAAAAGTAAATAAGGAATTATTAAGAAGAAGTTCACGTTGAACACGACCAATATCTTCCAGAACATCCATGTTATCGTTACCAGATTAGGCAAGAAAAGCGGATAACCGTTGTTATCTTTTGGAGGCCATTTTGATTAACCTCATTTTGTATACAGATGTTATTGTGAAATTAGGCATTTACTATCGAGGTGGGAATGATTGAATAAGATACCCATATCAGGGATATATGACTTTATTTATCCATGGAAGGATGCTTGTACCTTTTTAAAGGTGGAATTAAGGATAGAACATCGGTAACTTAAAACGAATCCTAGGGGAATGCATAAAGGTTGGCATTTCACCCTTGATAGGGATAGTATGAGTTTTGACAGTATGAATTGGAAAGCATTAAGGTAATAATAACCTTTAAGGATCTGGGGGTGTTACAGAACAATGGTTCTAGTATCAGTAAATGGTATTTTGATATGCCCTGTATATAGGGAATATAGGAGGAACGATTGAAGGATAACCTTAGAGGTTTTACAAGGAGAAAGGAAATATTCGAAATTCTCAAGAATAAAAATGTTGATAAAGGAAATATGACATAATTATAATGATGCCAAGTGGGGCACGTGTTAAACCACGAGAAAGTATGGATCGAACCAGTAAAGGTCGAAATTATTCAGGGCAATTAGGACCTAAGACAAAAGATGTTCTAAGTACGATCGAGAGTCAGTCGCGACAGTGATTAACCTCTAAAGACTGAGGCAATAACTTATGGAAAAATGGAGATTTTTTTTTACTCATCAGATTTTAAGGAAAGCATTTTCACTCAAGCAGTGATCGGAAATAAGGTAGAAAATTTATTTGGAGGTGGTTAAAATGACATTGACTGTAAGGAAATTTTACTATCAGGAAAGGCCAAAGAGGTGGCCGACACTTTAAAGGTAAGAGGATAATTATAGGCGCGTGTGCCAAAAGAATACAGTGATGATGGTTAAAAATGTGAAAGTTAAATTATGGTTTGGAAGATTGACATTCCTTCTGATGATTGTGCAATATCCAACCGTAATAGTAGTTGGTAAAAGTTTAATTCGTGTAATCGCCATGAACGGGCTATCTATCTTAGGAGGTCCTATCTTGGGATAAGCCAGGACCATGTTTCCAAAAGGACTAGACGAACCTTTGAGTTAAGTCTTCTATTTAAGGAATATGATTAAAAATGGTATTAACCTGCTATCGTTGCTTTGATTGAAACTCTTCTGCACTTTTATCTGCTTCATGTCATGAAGGTACGTCAGAGTTTGGAGTGTTCTTCATGAATTGTGATTGGTGGTTATGTTAACTCCTTAGGAGAATTAGATACGAGATGTATGGACTCCGTATGGTTAGTTATTAAGATTTCATGGAAAATGAATGACTATAGTGGGTCAGTGGTGGACCATAGTAAGGCAGCAATAATTCTGCGAGTAGTGAGCTGATTACAACCATGAGAGTTGTATTGGAATGGGTGTTGAGATTGAGTACCACTAATCGGGTCGTGGTAGTGTATAAGTTATCATTGATAGACTAATTAAGTAGAGTATCTACCTAGTGAATAATTATTCTTTCTTATCAATAGAGAGTCGTATTATTATACGAGGAAGGTTGCGGTACGAGCATAGAATCCTAGTAACGGTGATATATAGAATGAGATCCCAAATTCGATTTTCGATGTCGAGGGAGTTTCAAAGGTAATTGTGTATAAGCTCGAGGAAGAGCATGGGTCCATAGAATGATGGACGGGATAGCGAAAATATTTAGGCACGTGAAATGCGATGCTATAATACTTGATGTTGATATAAATACATATATGTTTTGTTCTTCTATGATAAACCTCTATAGTTCAGAGGTAGGTTCCAAGCCAGATATTTTGTGGCAGTATATTTTTTTTTCATATATACAATTCTCTTCAGTTCGTTCTTTTCTCTTCTTTTCATTTCGTGTAAGCTGAGAAGAACAACCCTTCCAGAAGGGGAGGTATTGCCGAATGACTATCTATCTGTGTGATAGAAGCCGAGTAGGATACCAGCTATTGTTTAATTGCTTGTCAAGTACTAAAGGCTGGCCACCTTCTGTACTAACTATGCGATATAACAAGTGTTCATGATCATAGTGATCTCTCAACAAATTCCTTTACTTCTATTTGATTGATCAAATTTTGGAAAATAGAAACAACTGAAAAAGGAGTAATAAAGTGGTGGTAGTATGCGGAATGGGAACACATTCGTGATACTAAGGTTGACGTGGTTATTAAAAGGTTATAGAACGCTAACGAGCAAAAGTATAACCAGTATAATATTAGGAACGGAAGGTAGTAGCGATTACGAACTGGAAAAGAATGGGTATTGAGAAGCAAAAGTTCTAATGATAAAAGCTATAATGAGAGTCTGTGCAATAGACTTGAAAGAATTTGGAATGATCACTTAATTCGGATTGAGTTATCTTACGACAATAGATCATATGTCATTATCGAGATGTCGCCTTATGAGATTCTTGAGGGAAGATAATGTCGATCTCCCTTATGTTAGGATGAAGTTGTAGAGCGTAAGATGCTCGGACCCGCAGTAGTCCAAAGGACCAAGGATATGATAGATCTAATCAGAGGACGGCTGGTAGTAGCCCAAGATGGACATGATAAGTATGTTGATTTGACACGAAAGGATAAAGAGTATGAAATAGGGGGCCTAGTAATGTTATAGGTATCCCCTTGGAAACCCTTGAAAAAGGATTGATGAGGTTCGGAAAGAAAGGAAAGCTAAGCCTACAATTTGTTGGACCCTTGGATATATTAAGACGTTTGGGAAGTTAGCATATGAGCTAGCCCTAACCCCGAACATGTAGCAGGTCGTAACCTGTTTCATGTATCAATGTTAAGGAAGTGTAATACAGATGCCAGATAAATAGAGGCATATGAGCGCATAGATATGCAACCCGACGTAACCTATTTGGAGCAACCAGAAAGGGTTATAGATCGAAAAGGGACAAGTGCTTAGGAGAAGGGTTATCAAACTAGTCAGAGTTTGATGGTAGAACCACAATGTGGTAAAATTGACTTGAGAGTTAGAAAGTGCAATACTAAGAAAGTATCCCTATTCATTTTTATCTGATTCCGGGACGGAATCCTTTTAAGGAGGGGAGACTGTAATAACCCCAATTTTTGGAAAATTTTTGAAACCCTTATGAATAGTGTTTTTGCTGAATGAGAAAACTTTTCATGCCACACTATGTAGGGGTTCTGATATGGATATTCTGAGACTTTATTAGTACTTTATATGGGATATAAGTGTATGTAAAGATCGTCAGAATCCAAATCCGAACACTTTGATTTTTCCCGGAAATCCACTAGATACGGAGAGAATTGAGTATAAGGTAACAGGATAAAAAGGATTTAAATTAAAGGATTATAGGAGAGGATCATAAAAGGAATATAATATATTGAGAAAGGTTAAGGGAACCTAAGTAATAAGATCCCGGGTATGATCCCTCAAACGATAAACGAAAACGAAAGTTAAGCGAACCGTATAACAGATCAGCGGTCATTAGGCAAACAATTAGGAAGTTAAGCAAAGGGATTAGAGGAAGTGATGTCACCCAACCAATGAGAAGAGGACAAGGAAGGGAGGATTACATAGCAATGTGATGTAAGCATGACATAGGGAAGGAGGAGGTGTTGTTGGTTTATAACCACACAAATATAAGGTTATTAAGGTAATTAACCAAAAACAAAACAAAAAAACAACCAAGCTAAGCCAAACAAATCAAAAAACACAAAATCATTTCATTCTCATCATCTTGCTCTCGGCTTTTCATCTTTTTCAAGGGCAAGAATTTCAAAAATCAAGTTCCAAGCATTGTTAAATCACAAGGTAATTATCTAAGCTTCCTTGTACATAGATATGGATATGCTATAAGTTTAAGCTCCTAATTCCTTCACAATCTCTTCCAATAAATCAAGGAAGAAGATGGTGAATAGTAACCTTCAAGAAATAACTTTAGTTTTCTTGAATTTTTATGAAAGATTAAGGTTATACAAGCAAGGATCAAGGTTCTTTTAGGCATTCAAAGCTCTTGGGTTGTGTTAGGAAGCTTCAAGGAGGTATAAACAACTTTCACCTTTAACTTATAGTTTGAACTTTGAGTTTTGATGAGTTTATGGATGGATTAATGTATATATAGAAATATCCATGTATGTATAGCAAGATCCATGTATGTTAGATAGTTTGGTTGGATTTGTGGTGATTTTGGATATGAATCTTGGTTAATGGTTAATGAATCTTAAGTTATGGTTAGTAGATCATGTTTGCGGTTGAATAAGTTGGAAAACCTTGAGATTATGGACTGACTTTGCCTTGATATAAGTTGTGTTTGATGTATTGATGATGGTTGGGTGGTTTGTAGTGAATTGGTAAAGAATTGGAGTGGTATAAATATTGGTAATCGCGTAAACATAGCCGTCGTAACGTCCGATTTTCTTTAGACTGTTTTGTGCATAACATTAGGACCCGAGGACCCCCTGCTAGATTATGACCACTGCCATGTTTAGATAGCTCATGTTACGAGCTTCGTTTTGATATGTAGTACGTTCGATTCCGATGCACGGTTTAGGAGAAACGACCGTTTCAAGTAACGGCGTTTCGCGAACGAAACTTTTTCCCTCGCCTTACTTTGAAACATAGGTTAAAGACCAAAAAGGGTTAATTAATGTATGAAACATTTATGGTAAGTGTGTTAGGCAGTTGGTAAGACACTCGCGAAGGAATCGCTTTAAAACTCGTAAAGGTTAAATTATTAAAAATGGTGGAGCCGAGGGTACCCGAGTGACTTAAGCGAATCCGTGAGCGCAAAACGAGCGTTAGAGTCTAAGTTAGTTAAAGTATAGATTTACAAGTGACTTTGGTTTAATTCCAACTTACTTGTTGCTTATAGGTTACCAGACTCGTCCCGAGCCATTCGTAACCCCCAGTCGCTCAGGCAAGTTTTCTACCCGTTATACTGTTGCTGTGATGTAAATATATGTATATGCATTATCTTGTGATATTGCATGATTGTTATTAGCAAATTTTGCGATATATTGGAGCATGCTAATATGGTATATATGCATGTCTGTTTCGTAATCTGGTTATCTATCTGTTGATTTCAATGCTTATAGTTGCATAATACCTATGCTAGAAATAAGCAAGTAGTTGCGTATACCCTTAGTATAGGGGATAAAAGGTGAACATATTTCTAAACCGGGAGTCGATGTTCCCGAGTATATTATATATATATATATATATATTTATTTATATATATATATATGGATATAGTTTTTAAAACTATTAATCGAATAAGGTTTATTCGATAACTTTAACTTTATTTTATTATTGAATATTATTTTGAATATTCATTCGAGGACTTATGACTCCTTTTACTTTATTAATGAATATTATTTTGAATATTATTCGAAGGCGTATGACTCCTTTTATTTATTTATCTGAATATTATTTGAATATTCATTCGAAGACTTATGACTCAGTTTATATTATTTAATGAATATTATTTGAATATTCATTTGAGGATCTATGACTCCGATTATTTGCTGAAATATATTCTTTATTTTATTAAAGAATAAGGTGTTAATAATCAAACATATTTTCGATTATTCAAATAAAGATAATACTTTCATATAAGTATATCTTTGGTTATTTAATACTCGTTTCAAGTATAAGTTTTAAAACTTCTACTTCAATTATTTTTATAAAAGATTATTCTTTATGGGAATATTATTTAAATAATAATATTCAGTCATTTTCTAAATATTCTGGGGACTGATTTACTTCATTAAATCAGCTTTACTCCAAACACTCTTTAAAGTGTTTTCGAGTCTTCAAAATGATTTTTAAAAGTTAGAGCGGATCCCAAAACTCATTTTTATATTTAAGATCTTCCTTTTAAAGGGGATTTAAATACTCGTTCAAAACCTGGGGAATCCGGCTCTGTGGTGTATTTTATATTCGCAACAAGGTTGCAGTTTTGGTAAATGAATTGATTACTTACCCAACGTTCGGGAAGTAAGTCCATCTATTGAGTCGGCATAAGCAACATGGGCTCAGTGGGCGTCCATGATAGTGTAAGTGGCTCAGTGGGAGTCCATCAAATGCATAAGTGGCTGAGTGGCAGTCCAGCATAGGTCCTAATGCGGCCAGGGTGATGACCAGTGGGGAATTCGTCCATCTACTAGTAGAAAAGGTTACTTATGGGTATCCTTGCCTGATCAGCAAGATATCTGGTTTATGCCAAAATTCTTTTCCTTTCCAAAATTTATTGGATGTTTCAAACTCTGTTCATACTTTACATAACAGAGGTTCCAGGAAATGTTTAAGAGATATATATATGTGGATATATATATATCGGGACTAAATAAAGTATCTCGTAACTTTATTTCATTCAATAATATTTCAAAGATTGAATCTATTCAAATCTTGTCTTATAGTCTCATCTATGTGATTAACTTTTGAAACTGATTATAACTTGAACGGTGGTAGTTCAAGTAGTATTGGGAAAGATATAAGTATATTGGGGTATTTGGTAACCTCATCTTTTAAACTTATATCTAATTAATAATTGTCTTAGGAATGACAAAGATTTTCAGAAAAACGTTGAAACAAGGTTAGATATATGAGATCACCTTGCAACGATATTTTTTTTTATACAGTTATACACTGGGACTTTGTGTATATTATGCATGGAAGAGGACTTCCAATATTTTGAAAAGTATATATGTATATATACTGAATATTTTGCGACTTCATCGCATTAAGATATCAAACTTGGTTCATTTCTTTTGACCAAGACTTTCATGAGTATTATGAGTAGGCTCATATATTGTAAATCATTATACATATTATTTTGGTGGGCTTGCTGCTCACCCTTGCTTTATTTCTTCATCACACAACAACAGTTAGGAAAGATGGCCAGACTCCAGCAGACCCAGCGCAAGCACGTGGGAAGCGTCCCGCGTCTTCCCGTTGATGTTGTAGCTGCTATAGCTGCCGAGGTAGATCTATTGTAGATCAGACCATCTACTTTTGAGAATCAATTATGTATAATTATAACTTGTGGCAGATAATGGCAATTAACTGTAAATTTATCAAGTAATCATTTTGGGTTGTAATAACTTTTAAATTGTGGATTCAAAGACTTGTACTTATTTAAATTTCATCTCTGAGACTATAACGGGTTGTGGTGTGTGTTAGTGTGGGGTCACAGCATAAGGTTATTATTATTAATTAAGTGAAGTGATATTGTGGAAAGAAAGACCGTGACGACCCGGATCCTCGACCCCGGATCTGGGGGTGTTACACAGTCTGTTTTGAAGATTAAGTCTGTTCCTTATTTTAAGGGATGGATATCTGTTCATTCTGAGTGATAGGATTTTGTATATTCAGTTAGAGATATGTATCATTTTTTGTTAGTATTTAATAATGCATATCCTAGACTGATTTGTAGCAGCTGTGTATTATATAAACACATTTTAGGTCATCATATAGTCATTAACTCGAGCATTGTACGGCCTAGCAGCTCTCAAGAACATTAGTATTTCTTGAGAGAGGTTATAAAAGTTTTTATCAGAAATATAAAGAACTGTTATATATTCTATATTTGTTCGAAACGTATATACAATTTTATCCAACCCCCTTAAACAATTGTATTTTTACTGGGCAACAATTGGTATCAGAGCTCACTGATAAAGTTACAATCAAAAGTGATCTAAACATGTCTCTGAACAAGTATGAAAGTATTAAAATCCCTTTTCTGAAAAAGACTGAATATCCTACATGGAAGGTGAAGATGCTCATGCACCTGAAGGCTACAGATCCATACTATCTCGACGTAATTAATGATGGACCCTACATGCCAACAAAACCGGTGCCTGCAACTCCTATTGTTGCTGAACACTATCAATTGAATGAGAAGAGTGAGTGGACACCAGAAGAGAAAGTAGTCATGCTGAAAGATGCAAAGGTAAAAAACAATTTGCATAACAGTCTTGATTCTATGATGTCAAACAAGGTTATAGCCTACAAGACTGCCAAGGAGATCTGGGATGCCCTTGAAACTCAATGTCAAGGAACCATGGCAATCAAGAAGAACAGAATGGCTGTTCTGATTTAAGAATATGAACACTTTGAGGCCAAGCCTGATGAAACTCTCACCGACATCTATGACAGATTTCTCAACCTGCTCAATAATCCGTCATTGGTGGGAAAGGTGTATGATCGAGAGGATTTAAACACTAAGTTTCTGAGAGCCTTGAATGAAGAATGGGAGACTCAGACTTCTATCATAAGACATCAGTATGATTTGAAATAATCACTTTGGATGAGGTCTATGGCATGCTAAGAACTCATGACTTGGAAGTCCTAGCAAAGGAAGGAAAGGAAAAGCAGCAAAGGAAAATCAGTTGCTTTGAACGTGAATGCTAAAACTTTAAAAGAAAGGTATGTTGAAGTTGCAAGGAAAAAGAACAATCTTCCAGAATCATATACTGATGATTCATCATCAAATCCAGATGATGATACTGATTCTGAAACTGATGAGAACGTGACAGATTCTGATGTCATGCAAATGGTTGCATTGCTGGTTAAGGGCTTCAAGAGAATGCAATTCAGGAAGTCCCAGAAAAATAGAAGCTTCAGGAAGAAGTTCACTGGAGGGGAAGGACAGTCAACTGGAAGAAGAGATAGTTAGGAATATGTTGTGAACTTGATGACAAATTAAACAAAATAGCTTAGTAGATTTAACTTAGTGAATTTTGTAGCACTCGATGGATGATCAAATATAGTACCGACGGATGATTTAATATAGTCCCGACGGATGAAAATTTGACATCCACCGAGTGAGTAGCTTATATAATAATAAGTATTGTAGCACATTTATGCAAACAACCTTGTGTAGATTCTGTAGGAGTATATGAGTCATGTTGACTACTAGTGGATATGCAGAATAGGTTAGTTAATTATAAATATAAGATGTCTTGTAATTCTGTATAAGTTAAATGGAGTCAAGTGACAAATAGCTACCCGACGGATGATCAACAAAACTACCCGATGGATGATCAACAAAGCTACCCGACGGATGGCAAACATATACCCGACGGATGATCAAATTCAAATATCTGTTGACAGTGACAACACAGTCACATGTGTTGGGTGTTTGCAAACGGAATGTGGCAGCATTCAAATATTTGAGAACAAAGAAACATTACCATTTCCATGCAATTGTGAAGATATTCAAAGATGCTGGAATAGAGTAATGAAGCAGCATGGAGTTAGACTAGATATATTTTGTTTTATTATCTTTTCTTATTGTCATGTAAACTTGGTTATATATAAACCAAGTGTAGCTAGTAGAACATTTTAACAAAGCAAACACATTTCAAAGAGAGATAGAAAAAGTTGTACTTATAAGCCGCTGTGAGCTATTCAAGCTTCACATGGTTCTCATTCGATATATATATATATATATATATATATATATATATATATCTGGTGGATAGTTTCAAATCCACCAGAAAGTTTTAAAAGCTTATGTTTTTATTACTTTGTGTTTTGATTTATATAACTACTTCATTTCGCAAATCAAACACTTATATATTTGTCGAGTTAGAACTGTTTTAAAATCTTCAAAAAGTAACCAGAATTACATTCAACCTCCCTTCTGTAATTCTTGTTGTATTGTTAGGGAATAAAAATTGGTATCAGAACAAGCTCTTGAAGTACAAAGAGTGTAAAGATCACAACAAATAGCAAGATGAACAAGAAGGATGTTGGAGTCAAAATTCCATTTCTGGAAAAAGATAATTATCACCACTGGAAGGTGAAAATGCATCTACATCTTCTTTCCCAAGATGAGGCCTATGTGGATTGCATAGAGATAGGTCCTCATGTACCAATGAGAGCTGCAACTGGCAATGAACCATCTGTTCCCAAACCTAAGCATGAATGGTCAGATCCTGATATTGAGCAAGTCAGGAAAGATAAGAAGACCATGAACATTTTGTTCAATGGAGTTGATGGTGATATGTTTGATAACATCATTAACTGTAAAATAGCTAAAGAGGTTTGGGACATAATTCAGATTATCCGTGATGGTACTGAGCAAGTAAGGGAGAACAAGATGTAGATACCGATTCAGCAATATGAGCATTTCCACTATGAAGAAAGTGAGTCTCTCACTGATATTTTTAGTAGATTTCAAAAGCTACTAAATGCTCTGAAGTTTCATGGAAGAGTCTATCAAACAAAAGAATCTAACCTCAAGTTCCTTAGATCTCTTCCAAAAGAGTGGAAGCCAATGACAGTTTCATTGAGAAATTCTCAGGATTACAAGGAGTTCACCTTGGAGAGACTGTATGGCATCCTAAAAACTTATGGGCTTGAAATTGAGAAATATGAGAGGATGGGGGTCCATAGCACTGGTTGCTAAGCTAGAGAAAGAGAAAGAGATGAAGGTAGAAGATGTTGAGTCTACATCAAAGGTCTGTGAAAGCAAGGGTAAAGGGATGGTAGCTGAAAATGAAGATCACTTGAGCCAAGATGACATGGATGATATTGATGAACATATAGCATTCCTATCCAGAAGATTTTCCAAGCTAAAATTCAAAAATAATTTTGGAGCTGCCAAGCCAAATAGAAACATGGTGGATAAATCCAAATTCAATGTTTTAAATGTGGCTTGGCAGGTCTTTTTGCCAGTGAGTGTAGAAAGTCTAATTCTAGCATGAAGAAGTTTGAGCCTGTTGATTATAAACAGAAATACTTTGAGTTACTCAAACAAAAGGAAAGGGCTTTAATCACATAGGAGAATGACTGGGTAGCTGATGGATTGGATGAAGATGAAAAAACAAGCTATGTCAACCTAACCCTGATGGCCAAATCTGATGAAACAGAAATAAGTTCTTCAAGTAATCAGGTAATCACCACTAACCTAGCACATTTATCTAAAGTTGAGTGTAATGATGTAATCAATGACATGTCCACAGAATTATATCACTTGCGTGTTACACTTAAGTACCTCACTAAGGAAAATTCTAAAATTAAAGAAAATAATTTGTTTTTAAGTGAGAGGAATAATGTGCTAGAGTCTCAGTTTATTGAATTTGAAAAATTGAGAATTGAGTGTAAGATTGCTAAGGATGAATTAACTGAGTCCTTGAAGAGAGAATATATTTTAAAGAAGCAGCTTGAACGAGAACATGTAGTGATTAAGGCATGGAAATCATCCAGAGATGTCCATGCTCAAATCACTAAAATTAGAGGTATTGAGTCCTTTTGTGATGCAGCTTGGAAGAAGAGTAAGGAGACGATGGAATCCAATTTGGTTGAAGGATTGTTGACAGATGTGGACTCGACGGATGATAAAAATCATCCATCAGATAATCAAAAGGATTATCTATCGAGTGACAAAGAGCCACATCTGTTGGTTGTGAGTAAACATGTGAGCAAAGCTAAGCTAGCCAAGTAAAATGAAAAATAAGGCTCAGTCTCTAAGAACTTTATTCCAGGATTATCAAGTCAAGTCAGGAAGGAAAAGAAAGTTAATGTTGGTCATCTGTCCATCAAGAAATTGAATGACAAATTAGAAAAGATTGAGGTTAAAACAGGAGCTAAAAAGAAAAACAATAGAAATGGGAAAGTAGGAATTAACAAACATAACAACTACACACCTGATAAATATACACCAAGAAAAATCTGTGTTAAGTGTGGTAGTGTTAATCACTTGTCTGTTAATTGCAAATTTTCCATGCCTATTCCTATGTCTGCACCTCCCTCTTTTCCCAACATGACTGCTATGCCTACCATGCCTATGAATGCTATGTCTGCTCAGAATATGAATGCACAATTTGCTAATATGCCATTTGCACCTAATCCTTATTATGCTGCATTTAGTATGCCTCAAATTCCATTTAGCATGCCTTACTGGAATAACATGTTTGCAAATAGCATGCCTTTTCCTTTTAATCAAGATGTGCATGACAATTCTGTTTTAATGACTGGTTTCAAAGGTCCAACTCAAACGACTAAGGATGAATCAGAAATTTCCAAGTCAAATGAGATCAAACCTAAGAAACCAAAGAAGAAAGCTAACAAGGCAGGACCCAAGGAAACTTGGGTACCAAAATCAACTTGATTTGATTTTGATGTGTGCAGGGAAACAGAAAGAATCTTTGGTATCTGGATAATGGTTGCTCAAGGCACATGACTGGAGATTCTACCCTGCTCACTGAGTTCAAGGAAAGAGATGTCCCAAGTATTACTTTTGGAGATGACAACAAGGGTTATACTGTGGGATATGGCTTAATTTCAAAAGACAATGTCATCATTGAAGAGTTTGCCCTAGTGGATGGTCTCAAGAACAATTTGTTGAGTATCAGCCAGCTTTGTGATAAGGGCAATTCAATAACCTTCAATTCAGATGCATGTGTTGTGACAAACCAAAAGAGCAACAAAGTGGTTCTCGCTGGAGTGAGAAAAGGAAATGTGTACCTAGCTTACTTCAACTCATCAAATGCAGAAACTGTTACTTATCTTCTCAGTAAAGCAAGTCAAGATGAAAGTTGGCTATGGCACAAGAAGTTGTCCCATCTAAACTTCAAAACCATGAATGAAGCTTGTCAAGAAAGAACTGGTTAGAGGCATTCCTCAAGTGGATTTTACTAAGGATGGATTGTGTGATGCCTGCCAGAATGGAAAGCAGATCAAAGCCTCATTCAGAAAGAAGCTTGATTCAACAATTGAAGAACCTTTACAATTGTTACACATGGATCTGTTTGGACCAGTCAATGTGTTGTCCATCTCAAGGAAAAGATTTTGCCTAGTAATTGTGGATGATTTCTCAAAGTTCTCTTGGACACATTTCCGAAAGTCTAAAGATGAAACTAGTGAAATCATCATCAATCACATAAGGCAAGTCAACAATCATCCTGATTTTAAAGTAAGAAGAATCAGGAGCGGCAATGGAACTGAGTTCAAGAATTCTGTGATAAGATTATTTTGTGAAGAGAATGGGATTATGCATGAGTTTTCTGCAATAAGAACTCCACAACAAAATGGAGCAGTGTAAAGAAAGAACAAATCTCTTATTGAAGCTGCAAGGACAATGCTTGAAGAATCAAAGTTACCAACATATTTTTGGGCTGAAGCTGTGAATACTGCCTGCTACACTCAGAATATTTCTTTGGTTAATCAAGCAAAATGTATGACACCCTACCAATTGTTCAAGAATAGGAAACCAACTCTAAATTTTCTTCATGTCTTTGGCTGCAAATGTTATATCTTAAGGAATCAAACTGATCAACATGGAAAGTTTGATGCTAAAGCAGATGAAGGAATCTTTGTTAGATATGCTGTGGGAAAGGCATATAGAGTCTACAATCTAAGAACCAACATTGTTATGGAATCAGTACATGTTATGTTTGATGACAAAAAGATTGAAGGACTGCAAGATGGAGATTTCCATGAGAGCCTCAAGTTTGATAATGTGGAGATGGTTAGTGATGACAGTGATGATGAAAGTGATCAAGAAACAGTGAATAAGGATAATGCAGAAAAATCTACATAAAGTACATCATCCGTCGGAACATTAAGAGAAGCTGAAAGTCAGAATAGATCACCTACAGAAAGTTCCTCTTTCTCAAATCAAAGATTCACAAACTCAGGGGGAGTTTCTTATAATCAAAACTCAATGACACATCAAGACAACAATGAGGCCTCTTCATCTAGAGCTCTACCTCAACAAAGAAAATGGACTAAAGATCACCCTTTTAAGCTCATCATTGGTGATGCATCTTTTAGAGTTCAAACAAGGAGAGAAACTCAAGAAGAATGTCTATATAACAACTTCCTATATAAGGAAGAATCAAAGAAGGTAGAAGAAGCTTTGTTGGATCCTGATTGGGTTTTAGCTTTGCAGGAGGAGCTAAACCAATTTGAAAGGAACAAGGTGTGGAAGCTGGTACCCAAACCTAAAGGAAAAAATCCAATTGACACCAAGTGGGTATTTAGAAACAAGATGGATGAAAATGGCATAGTGGTCAGGAACAAAGCTAGATTGGTTGCTAAGGGCTACTGTCAACAAGAAGGAATAGATTTTGATGAAACCTTTTCTCCTGTTGCAAGACTTGAAGCCATCAGAATTTTCTTTAGCCTATGTAGCTCATGCCAATTTCAAGGTCTATCAAATGGATGTCAAAAGTGCCTTTCTGAATGGAGATTTGGAGGAGGAAGTCTATGTTAGTTAACTTCCTGGTTTTTAAGATCCAAATTTTCCAGGATATGTCTACTATCTTTTGAAGGGACTTTATGGACTAAAGCAAGCACATAGAGCCTGGTATGACACTTTATCAAAGTTTCTTTTGGAAAATCACTTCACAAGAGGTACTGTTGATAAAACTTTATTCTTCAAAAATGTTAATGGCTCTAGTATACTTGTTCAAATTTATGTAGATGATATTATATTTGGCTCTACAGATGAAAAACGTTGCAAAAAGTTTGCCAAATTGATGCAAAGTAAGTATGAAATGAGCATGATGGGAGAACTAACTTACTTTCTTGGTTTACAAGTTAAGCAAGTTAGTGATGGAATATTCATTAGTCAAACTAAATATATTCATGATCTTTTAAAGAAGTTTGAACTAATGGATTGCACATCTACAAAAACTCCCATGGCTACTGCAACTAAGCTTGAATTAAACACTACTGAAAAATATGTGGATATTTCAAGCTATAGGGGCATGGTAGGCTCACTTCTGTACTTAATAGCTAGTAGGCTAGATATAATATTTGCTACTTGTCTTTGTGCTAGATTTCAGGATGATCCTAGAGAATCTCACTTAATAGCTATTAAGAGAATTTTTAGATATCTCAAGGGAACACCAAAACTTGGCATTTGCCTAGAGATTCTGGTTTTGATCTAACTGGTTATTCAGATGCAGATTATGCAGGTTGTAAAAAAAACAGAAAAAGTATAACAGGCACCTGTCAATTTCTAGGGAACAAGCTTGTGTCCTGGTTCAGTAAAAAGCAAAATTCAGTTTCTACCTCTACAGCTGAAGCTGTGCACAGATTTTGTGGATGAAAAATCTATTGTTGGACTATGGTCTATAAGTGGATAGAATTCCCATTTTCTGTGAAAACACAAGTGCAATTATCATCACTGAAAATCCAGTGCAATATTCAAGAACAAAGCACATAGACATCAAGTACCACTTCATTAGGGAACATGTGATGAATGGTACTGTGGAACTTCATTTTGTTCCAAGTGAAAAGTAGCTTGTAGACATATTTACCAAGCCACTTGATGAATCCACCTTTTCAAGGTTGGTAAGTAAGTTAGGTATGCTTAATTATTCTTGAATTGTATCAGATATTTTTTTTGCAAGTTTTAATTCAACCAGAAACTTAATTCATTTTTCTGTTTTGGATGAAATTTTGGCTAAGTCAAAATTTACATCCCGACGGATGCTCATTATCCATCGAGTTTGATCATCCGTCGGAATATTATTTATTAATAAAAATCAATTACTTTTCTGGATTATTTTATAACCCGACAGATAATTGATTTATCCTCATCTGTCGAATTGTCTCAATCTTAGCCATTAAAACTCTGAACGTTATCCATCGAGTATACTTACAGTTTGTAAGCACAACATGACGGATAATTGACAGAATTTTTACAGTTTATCTATTTTTAAACAGCGTGACAGTTTATTTCTGAGATAGCATAAAAGCAGAATCCATTTTTATTATACTCTTTTATCATTCTCAATTCAATTGGTCTAACTTCCTTTCTTCTCCAAAGCAAAATTCTCTCTACAAATTTCTCATTCTCTAACAATGGCACCAGTAGTCAAAATCGTATCTCAATCTGGATATATCTATAAAAAGAACAACTTTGCAGCTCTTGTGAATAAGGAGATTCCTCAGTCTGGAGACTTTCACAAGATGATGGATTTTGTGAAGAGCTGTAAACTCAGTTATGCTATGCTGGAATCACCCACAATCTACTGTGAAGTTGTGGAGTAGATATGGACAACTGCTGTGTACAACTCTACTGATAAGACCATAACATTCACTTTCAAAGGTAAGCAGTTTTGCATTAACAGTGACATTGTCAAAGCATGCTTTAGAATTCCAGATAACACTGCTACTGTTCCACACACAAACACTGATATAGTTAACATGCTAAATTCCATGGGCTATGCACTTCCTACTTCTAAGTTAAGTGAAATTAGGAGGTTAGATTTTAGAAATGAATGGAGCTAACTGTGTGATGTGGTAACTAAGATATTTTCTGGTAAAATTAGCAATTTTGACTCTGTTAACATCTCCATGCTTTACATGCTAGCTACTGATAAATACTTTAATTTCAGTGACTTGGTCTTGTTTGAGTTAGGTTATAAGTTAGCAGAACATAATAAGAGAGGTAAAAGTGTCTATTATGCTAGATTCTTTATGATGCTTGCTAACCATCTTGTTGAGAATATTGATGTTGAGAACCCAACCAATAAGCTGAATTGTAGTGTTTAAGAAAGGAGAGTCATTTTTGATCTCAACAGGGCAAGTCACCACAAAGAGGTGCCCCTCCATTACTTTCCATTCATGGAGGGACCTCAAGTAAGTGAGGTAAGTACCACTATCTCCACTCTTCCACCCTCACACATATATTTTCCTTCAAGTGTAGCAATGCATCTATGTCAATGACCCAAAAGATGCCTACCCAAGCTGCCAAACCAATAATTTAAAAAATCCAAAACTAAGAAAGCCCCCTCTGGTTTCTTTCAAAAGAAATCAGTTGCAAAATCCACTAAACACAAAGAGGGGAGTGTGAAGGTGAGTGAGCAAGATAAGGGACAGGGTAAACATCAAAGAAATCCTAAGGATAAGGCTGGTGAGATGAGTGTACCTAAGCCTAGCCACACCACAATTTCCCAACAAACTGTGGTTGTTAATAAGGAAATAAGCTCACTTCTTGTTTCATCCTCCCAAAACGATGTTACTATTGAAACAAGCTCCCAACCAGGAGCACAGGCCAAGAGGGTTAGGGACACAAGTTCACCACAGACTTATGCTTGAAAGAAAAGATCAAAAACCCTTGGGGATGCACAGGGTGAAAGAGATGTGTCCTAAGTCCAATCATGTATAAAGATTTAGGAATAACTTTTATGTAATCTGTTTTGATTTCATTGATATTAATAAAAGACTTGTTTTGTTTTTATTGCGGGCTCTGTCTATTTTAAGTGTTTGAATAAGATATATCACAGTTTAGAGTAAAGCTTTTTATGGATTGTGATGAGATCATAATAATGAGACCTAAAAGATGATAACTCTAAACTTAAATAGTTCCTGGTCGTAGGATTACTAACTGGTAATTAATAATCCGCAAAGATCGGTACATACTATGCTTGCTTCATTATGAAGGTTGTCTGTTCTCATAGACATTTGTGTGGTGACACTATAGCTAGTATGTAGGTGCTTATTATAGAATAAGTTCATTGAACATGACTCACACAGCTAAACAACTGATGAAGTTCACTCACCTATCAGCAGTTGTTCACATAGTGATAGTTGTACAAGCATCCTTAGACTTGAGATCATCATAGTCATCTTGTGTACACTAAACTATGCTTTGGTTTAGTTCTTAGTCTCAAGGTACTGGGTATAGGAATTTGTACACGAAGATAGTGTATGATCAATAAAGGATCTACCCCTTCCAGTGAAGGAAGAGAATGTTCAGTGCTGATCCACTTATGCTAGTTCAGGAATCTCTGGCCAGAGTGAATGAAATTAGAAAGGAGTTTCTAATTTACATTAATTAGAACTAAGCATAGTGAATGGGAAAGCATATGATTAAATAAGATAGGCTTGACACAAGTTCCATGCCTTGTATTTAATCGTGACATTGCAGGGTAGAAGGAATTGATTGTACGGTAACTATTCACTAAATGAGTTCTTGGTATTCTAAGCAGTGAATTCGTATTATCCGGATAGTCGCGATATGCTGAGAAGTATCCATCACGATGTAGAATAAATATGATTAATTAATTAATCATATTTAATGAATTAGAGAATTTATATAAATAATGATAAAATAGTGGTATTATTATTTATTTCTACTACAGGCTTAATATTGAACCTATAGGGTCACACCATAAAAGAGAATGATTTAATGGTGGAGGAATTAATTAATAATGGCTGATAATTATTTATTTATGTAATAAATAATTAATTGGAAAATTTCATAATTGATTAAATGAGATTTAATTGATTATAAATTAATTAAGAAAATGTTCTTAATATTATTAATTAAGAATTTAATTTTTGGAAATTAAATCAGGTGAGAGAATTATTTCTAAAGTGTTTAGAAAAAGGATTAATAATTAAAAGGTGTTTTAATTATTAGTTAATTGGTTAATAAGAATAAAGGGTTAATAATAATAATATTTTATGGGAAAATTTTTAGTTGAAAATTTTGCCTATAAATATACTATTATAAACCCTATTTTTGCTTTAACCTAAATAGTTAAGAAAACCCTAATTCTCCCACCCCTTCCTCCTCCATCACATTGATCTCTTGGTGGATACCGGTGGAGTGTTTCACACTTGAGGAGCAGCTGCTTGGGATCTCCGCTCGTCATTCTTGGATCGCTATTAAAGGTTAGTAATCGATCCCTCGATTTATTCACGATTTGTATGTGTATTATATGGATTTTATATCAAGAAAATGTTTTACCATGCTTCTGTGATGTATAAAATCCTACAATGGTATCAGAGCATAGGTTATATGCAAATAGATTTGTGATAAAAATTTCAGAATTTTATGATCTTGTATGAATTTATTATAATTTTTGCAAGTTATATCATGGATTAATTATGATTGATTAGAAATTGTTTCTCAAAAGTGTTTTGACTGTAGATCTGGGTTCTACAAGTGTTGTAGATCGTCTGGGTATTTTTTTCATAATTTTCTGATGTGTGGATAATTATTGTGATTTTTTGAAGTTATTTTTATTAAAATTCGTAATTAAATATGTATATATATTTGCAATCTGTTGTATATATATATATATATTTGTTTGCTGTTGAGTTTAAAGAGAAGACAACACTGATGTTGATGGAGGCACGGCCTCCAATGTGGTGTATGGCGGCGGCTATTTAAAAAAAAATATCGGCAACTGTCAGGAACAGGGGTAGGGCCGCGAGGCTGGCTAGCGCGCGTGGGGCTCACGCGCTCGTGTGTCACGCGCGGCGCGTGTCAGACACGCACGGTCAACGGTCAGGGCTTGTGCTGACGTCATGCTAACGTCATCAGATGACGTCATGCTGACGTCAGCTCAACTTTTGGGGCACGTGAGGCGCGTGTGCGCGTGGGGGCGCGTGAATGACTGTCAGACACGCGCGTGTGCGCGTCGAGGCGCATGGCAGAGCTTCTCGGGGCGCGTGAGGGCTCGTGGGTGGTCAGATTGGGGCGTGCTTGGTGTTGTTGGATTCGTCTTTTCGAGACGCATCTAATGGTATATTATATTGTATTTTCTAAAATTGTTTCGGACTGTTTATAGCTAACAGTAGTGTATTAAAGCTGTTTTAACTATTTTAATTACTTTTAAATGCCTCATGTGATACATAGATATGTATAATGCTTAGACTAATATGCTACATAATTTAACATGCCTACCTTTACGTTTATTCATGCTTATATATGTTATATATGCTTAACTTATCATGCGATGATAGAGATGTGTGCATTGAATTAGAATCTAAAGGTCGTTACGTGCTGCAGCCGTGGGCCGTTGGAGACTTATTCAATTGTACGAAATGTTGAGTTAGACTTGACTTAGAATATTGAGTCTATCGTGCTACAGTCGTGACTCAATTATTCAAGAGGCTAAAGTTTTATTAGGGAATAACATAAGATGTAATTGACAAGAGTTGTCTGCCTATTGAACATCACATGACGTTTCGTGCTATAGCCGAGGTTATGTGATGGAATGTAGGATCCCTATTCCCACTAGCATTATGAATGCTTAATTTTTCACTTAAGGGGGTTATATAATTTAGATAAACTAGTGGGAGCCACTTATGAATAAAGACCCGATTCATATAGTATTTTGAAATGAAATTGAATATTTGCTAAGTGTTGGTATGTGTTCATCATTTACAGATTTAATATATATGTTATGTCTTCTACACTATCACTCCGGAGTATACTAGATGCTCACAAGTTGACTGGTCCTAATTTTGCTGACTGGCTTCGAAACTTGAGAATTGTTCTCAGGGTTGAGAAGCTGGAATATGTGCTTGACTCACCTAAGCCTACTGAACCTGCTAGCGATGCACATAATGATGAACATGTTGTGTATCGTAAGTGGATAGATGATGCAAATGTTGCTCAACGAATCATGCTAGCTTCCATGAACATTGAGCTACAGAAGCAGCATGAGCATATGGATGCTCACACTATCCTTATGCATCTACAAGAGTTGTATGATGTGGCAGGGAGGACAGCTCGATATGAGATATCGAAGGAGCTGTTCGGTTGTAGGATGTCTGAGGGATCATCTGTGAATGACCATGTACTTAAGATGATTAATTTGATTGAACGTCTTGGACAACTTAGTTTTACCATGGATGGGGAGCTGAGCCAAGACTTGGTCTTGCAATCACTTCCGAGTTCGTTCTCACAGTTTGTTGTGAACTTTCCAATGAATAAGCTGGATGTCAGCCTGCCTGAACTCCACAATATCTTAAAGACCGCGGAATCGAATTTTCCCCCTAAGAAGAGTTTTGTTCTTCTAATTCGTGAAGGTTCCAATCCTAAGAAAAGGAAGAAGAACCCTTCCAAGAAGAAGAAAGTAGGTGAGAAAAAGCCGATTCCACCAAAAGCTGAAGACCCCAAGAGCAAAGCTGTTTGCTTTCACTGTAATAAGGTAGGGCATTAGAAGAGGAACTGCAAGGTTTACCTTGCAGAATTGAAGAAGAAGAAGGGTAGTGAGACTACCGCTTCTGATTCAGGTATGTTCATGATCGAAGTTAATATGTCACTAAGTCAAATTTCTACTTGGGTATTAGATAACGCATGTGGTTCTCATATTTGCAATTCGTTGCAGGGACTAAAGGGAAGTAGGACTCTTGAAGAAGATGGGGTGATTCTACGTATGGGCAATGGAGCAAGGGTGCCTCCATATATGTAGGATCATTTAGTTTATATATGCCTACAGGGCAAGACTATTATTTTGAAAAATTGTTATTACGTTCCCTCTATTGTGAGGAATATTATTTCTATTCCTATATTGGATTTGGATGGTTTTTTATTTATTATTAAGAATAATGAATGTTCTATTCTTAGAGATAATGTTTTTTATAGACGTGGTACTTTAAATAATGGTCTGTATGTATGTGACGTAGAGCATAATTTACTTCAGATTGAACAAACTAATAAAAGAAAAAGGGATGATGAAAATCTCACTTTCTTGTGGTACTGGACACTTGGTCATATTAGTGAAAATAGACTGCAGATATTATGTAAAGAAGGGTTACTTGACCCCTTTGATTTTGAATCATATCCTACATGCGAGTCTTGTCTATTGGGTAAAATGACCAGATCTCCATTTAGTGGACATGGAGAGAGGGCTGCAGATTTGCTAGGATTGGTACACACAGATGTATGTGGACCAATGTCTATGCAAGCCATGGGTGGATTTTCATACTTCATTACTTTCATAGATGATCGATCTAGATTCGGATATGTGTATTTGATGAAAGACAAGTCTGAAGCCTTTGAAAAGTTGAAAGAATTTAAGCATGAAGTGGAAAAACAAAACAAACATAGTATTATAACTGTTCGATCAGATCGAGGTGGTGAACACTTGAATGGAGAGTTTCTAGATTATCTCAAAGAAAATGCTATAGTCTCCCAGTGGACTCCTCCATATACTCCACAGTTGAATGGGGTACCTGAAAGGAGAAATCGAACTTTGTTAGACATGGTTCGGTCTATGATGAGCTATGCGAATCTTCCAGTATTCCTATGGGGTTATGCATTGGAAACCTCGGCATATTTACTGAATAAGGTGCCTTCCAAATCTGTTCCTCAAACTCCATATGAGATATGGAAAGAAAGGAAACTGAGTCTTAAACACGTTAAGATTTGGGGATGTCCAGCTTATGTCAAGAAAGTTGACCCAGATAAGCTGGAATCTCGATCCGTAAAATGTAATTTTGTGGGATATCCTAAAAAGACTTTAGGTTATTACTTTTTACACCGATCATCGGGTGTTTGTCTTCAGACATGCTACCTTCTTGGAAAAGCAGTTTATCCTTGAAGGAAATAGTGGGAGCAAAATTGAACTTGATGAAGTTCAAGAAGCACAAACTACTACGGTTCAAGTGGATACACCTATTCAGACTGAACAACCTTCTGTGGAACAGCCCATTCGTAGGACAGAGAGAGTGTCTCGCCAACTTGAGAGGTATTATGGCCTTGTCATTGAGAATGAAAATGAGTTGTTAATCATTGATGATGACGACCCTATGACCTATAATGAGGCTATTAGTAGTGTTGACTCAGAGAAATGGCAAAGTGCCATGAAATTTGAAATGGAATCTATGTATACCAACCAAGTATGGACTTTGGTGAAGCACCTGAGGGTGTGAAGCCTATTGAGTGCAACTGGGTATACAAAAGAAAGATTGGAGCAGATGGCCAGGTGGAGACCTATAAGGCCAGGCTCATGGCAAAAGGATTCAAACAAAGTCAAAGGATTGACTTTGATGAAACTTTTTCACCCGTAGCCCTATTAAAATCAATTCTGATTTTGCTTGCGATTGCTGCTTACTACGACTATGAGATCTGGCAAATGGACGTGAAAATGCCCTTTCTCAATGGGAAACTTGAAGAGGAAGTGTATATGACACAACCAGAGAGTTTTCTTTCCAAGGAAAATGAATACCTAGTGTGTAAGCTGCTGTGAACCATATATGGTTTAAAGCAAGTTTCTCGTAGATAGAACATCCGTTTAGATGAGACAATCAAAGAGTTTGGTTTTATCAAAAATATAGATGAACCATGTGTCTACAAGAAGGTTAGTGGGAGCGCGGTAACATTTCTTGTATTGTATGTGGATGACATACTTCTTATAGGAAATGATAAACCGATGTTACAATCAGTCAAAGTATGGTTATCGAAGAACTTCACCATGAAGGACTTGGGAGAAGCATCCTACATTCTCGGTATGAAGATCTATAGAGATAGATCTAGAAGAATGATAGGTCTTACCCATGGTACATACATCCAGAAATTGCTTAAAAGGATTAGCATGGAAAACTCCAAAAGAGGTCTCATACCGATGAGCCATGGAGTGTCCCTTTCCGGAAAGATGTCTCCTAAGACACCTGAGGGAAGAGAGCGTATGAGTAAGATTCCTTATGCTTCAGCAATAGGATCTATCATGTATGCGATGTTGTGTACTAGGACTGATGTTGCTTATTCAATTAGTGTGACGAGCAGATATCAGCCCAATCCAGGTGAAGACCACTGGAAAGCAGTGAAGACCATCCTTAAGTACTTGCGAAGGACTAAGGACATTTTTCTTGGGTTTGGTGGTGAATCTGAGTTGAAAATAGAGGGTTATACTGACTCTAGTTTTCAATCAGAAAGTGATGATAGCAAATCCATGTCAGGGTACGTGTTTACTATGAATGGTGGTGCGATTAGTTGGAAGAGTTCCAAACAGTCTACAACTGCTGACTCCACAGCGGAAGCAGAATATATAGCTGCAAGTGAGGCTGCAAAAGAAGCCGTTTGAATGAGGAAATTTGTTTCTGAGTTGGGAGTTGTTCCTAGCATTGAAGAGCCTATTGTGTTGTATTATGATAACAACACATCAATAGCACAAGCCAAGGAACCTAGGTCTCATAAAAATTCCAAACATGTCCTGCGGCGCTTTCATCTGATTAGGGAGATTGTTGAAAGAGGAGATTTCAACATCAAGAGAGTTGACACACATAACAACATAGCAGACCCTTTAACAAAGCCACTTTCTCAAAGTCACTTTGATCGTCATAAAGACAAGATGGGTATTAGATACCAGAGTGATTGGCTTTAGTACAAGTGAGAGATTGAAAGAGATGTGTCCTAAGTCCAATCATGTATGAGGATTTAGGAATAACTTTTATATAATCTGTTTTCATTTCATTGATATTAATAAAAGACTTGTTTTGTTTTTATTGCGGGCTTTATCTATTTTAAGTGTTTAAATAAGATATACCACAGTTTAGAGTAAATTTTTTTATGGATTGTGATGAGATCATAATAATGAGACCTAAAAGATGATAACTCTAAACTTAAATATTTCCTGGTCTTAGGATTACTAACTGGTAATTAATAATCCGCAAAGATCGGTACATACTATGCTTGCTTCATTATGAAGGTTGTCTGTTCTCATAGACATTTGTGTGGTGACACTATAGCTAGTATGTAGGTGCTTATTATAGAATAAGTTCACTGAACATGACTCACACAGCTGAACAACTGATGTAGTTCACTCACGTGTCAGCAGTTGTTCACATAGTGATAGTTGTACAAGTATCCTTAGACTTGAGGTCATCATAGTCATCTTGTGTACACTGAACTATGCTTTGGTTTAGTTCTTAGTCTCCAGGGACAATTATAAGGGCTCTACTGGGTATAGAAATTTGTACACGAAGATAGTGTATGATCAATAAAGGATCTACCCCTTCCAGTGAAGGAAGAGAATGTTCAATGCTGATCCACTTATGCTAGTTCAGGAATCTCTGGCCAGAGTGAATGAAATTAAAAAGGAGTTTCTAATTTACATTAAACAGAACTAAGCATAGTGAATGGGAAAGAAAATGATTAAATAAGATAGGCTTGACACAAGTTCCATGCCTTGTATTTAATCGTGATATTGCAGGATAGAAGGAATTGATTGTACGGTAACTATTCACTGAATGGGTTCTTGGTATTCTAAGCAGTGAATTCGTGTTATCCGGATAGTCGCGATATGCTAAGAAGTATCCCTCACGATGTAGAATAAATATGATTAATTAATTAATAATATTTAATGAATTAGAGACTTTATATATATAATGATAAAATAGTTTTATTATTATTTATTTCTACTACCGGCTTAATATTGAACCTACAGGGTCACACCATAAAAGAGAATGATTTAATGGTGGAGGAATTAATTAATAATGGCTGGTAATTATTTATTTGTGAAATAAATAATTAATTAGCAAATTTAATAATTGATTAAATGAGATTTAATTAATTATAAATTAATTAAGAAAAGCTCTTAATATTATTAATTAAGAATTTAATTTTGGAAATTAAATCAAGTGAGAATTAATTCTAAAGTAGTTTAGAAAAAGGATTAATAATTAAAAGGTGTTTTAATTATTAGTTAATTGGTTAATAAGAATATGAATTTTCAATATTGAGAGAAAGGATGATTCTGTCAACAACATAATTCTATCTGTAAGAAAGGGGTATTAAGTGACGCCTCTTGACAATGCTCCCCCCGATCGGGGAATCATCTGATTATCGATTATTGATTTGAAATATTTAATTTAAAAGGAAGAATCTCTTTATAATATGATTATGATTGTAACGTAATATAATCCCTCTAAAATTAAATAATATCAAGTAGTAATTGGCCAATGATACAACGGGCTTGTGTCGGTCAAAGCCTTCCAACATGGTAGAAAGTAGTTCTTATTTTTGAATCATTGTCGTTTCGTGCTACAGCTGAGGGCTTTGATTTCGAAATAAGAAATACTTGTCTATTACATAGAGATGTGTGTATTGAATTAGATTCTAAAGGTCGTTACGTGCTGTAGCCGTGGGCCGTTAGAGACTGATTCAATTGTACGAAATGTTGGGTTAGACTTGACTTAGAATATTGAGTCTGTCGTGCTACAGCCGTGACTCAATTATTCAAGAGGCTAAAGTTTTATTTGGGAATAACATAAGATGTAATTGACAAGAGTTGTCTACCTATTGAACATCACATGATGTTTCGTGCTACAGCCGAGGTTGTGTGATGGAATGTAGGATCCCTATTCCCACTAGCATTATGATTGCTTAATTTTTCACTTAAGGGGGTTATATAATTTAGATAAACTAGTGAGAGCCACTTATAAATAAAGACCCGATTCATATAGTGTTTTGAAATGAAATTGAATATTTGCTAAGTATTGTTATGTGTTCATCATTTACAGATTTACTATATACCTTATGGCTTCTGCACTATCACTCTGGAGCATACTAGATGCTCACAAGTTGACTGGTCCTAATTTTGATGACTGGCTTCGAAACTTGAGAATTGTTCTCAGGGTTGAGAAGCTGGAATATGTGCTTGACTCACCTAAGCCTACTGAACCTGCTAGCGATGCACATAATGATGAACATGTTGTGTATCGTAAGTGGATAGATGATGCAAATGTTGCTTAATGCATCATGCTAGCTTCCATGAAAATTGAGCTACAAAAGTAGCATGAGCATATGGATGCTCACACTATCCTTATGCATCTACAAGAGTTGTATGATGTGGCAGGGAGGACAGCTTGATATGAGATATCGAAGGAGCTGTTCGGTTGTAGGATGTCTGAGGGATCATCTGTGAATGACCATGTACTTAAGATGATCAATTTGATTGAACGTCTTGGATAACTTGGTTTTGCCATGGATGGGGAGCTGAGCCAAGACTTGGTCTTGCAATCACTTCCGAGTTTGTTCTCGCAGTTTGTTGTGTACTTTCACATGAATAAGCTGGATGTTAGCCTGCCTGAACTCCACAACATGTTGAAGACTGCGGAATCGAATTTTCCCCCGGAGAAGAGTTCTGTTCTTCTAATTGGTGAAGGTTCCAATCCTAAGAAAAGGAAGAAGAACCCTTCCAAGAAGAAGAAAGTAGGTGAGAAAATGCCGGTTCCACCAAAAGCTGAAGACCCCAAGAGCAAAGCTGTTTGCTTTCACTGTAACAAGGTGGGGCACTGGAAGAGGAACTGCAAGGTTTACCTTGCAGAATTGAAGAAGAAGAAGGGTAGTGAGACTACCGCTTCTGATTCAGGTATGTTCATGATCGAAGTTAATATGTCACTAAGTCAAATTTCTACTTGGGTATTAGATACCGCCTGTGGTTCTCATATTTGCAATTTATTGCAGGGACTAAAATGAAGTAGGACTCTTGAAGAAGATAAGGTGATTCTACGTATGGGCAATGGAGCAAGGGTTGCCTCCATATCTGTAGGATCATTTAGTTTACATATGCCTACGGGCAAGACTATTATTTTGAATAATTGTTATTACGTTCCCTCTATTGTGAGGAATATTGTTTCTATTCCTATGTTGGATTTGGATGGTTTTTCATTTATTATTAAGAATGATGAATGTTCTATTCTTAGAGATAATGTTCTTTATGGACGTGGTACTTTAAATAATGGTCTGTATGTATGTGACATAGAGCATAATTTACTTCAGATTGAACAAACTAATAAAAGAAAAAGGGATGATGAAAATCTCACTTTCTTGTGGCACTGCAGACTTGGTCATATTAGTGAAAATAGACTGCGGACATTGCATAAGGAAGGGTAACTTGACCCCTTTGATTTTAAATCATATCCTACACGCGAGTCTTGTCTATTGGGTAAAATGACCAAATCTCCGTTTAGTGGACATGGAGAGAGGGCTGCAGATTTGCTAGGATTGGTACACACAGATGTATGTGGACCAATGTCTACGCAAGCCATAGGTGGACTTTCATACTTCATTACTTTCATAGATGATCGATCTAGATTAGGATATGTGTATTTGATGAAACACAAGTCTAAAGCCTTTGAAAAGTTGAAAAAATATAAGAATGAACTGGAGAAACAAACTAAACATAGTATTATAACTCTTCGATCAGATCGAGGTGGTGAATACTTGAATGGAGAGTTTCTAGATTATCTCAAAGAAAATAGTATAGTCTCCCAGTGGACTCCTCCATATACTCCACAGTTGAATGGGGTATCTGAAAGGAGAAATCGAACTTTGTTAGACATGATTCGGTCCATGATGAGCTATGCGAATCTTCCAGTATTCCTATGGGGTTATGCATTGGAAACCTCAGCATATTTACTGAATAAGGTGCCTTCCAAATCTGTTCCTCAAACTCCATATGAGATATGGAAAGAAAGGAAACCGAGTCTTAAACACGTTAAGATTTGGGGATGTCCAGTTATGTCAAGAAAGTTGACCCAGATAAGCTGGAATCTCGATCCATAAAATGTAATTTTGTGGGATAACCTAAAGAGACTTTAGGGTATTACTTTTACACCGATCATCGGGTGTTTGTCTCCAGACATGCTACCTTCTTGGAAAAGAAATTTATCCATGAAGGAAACAGTGGGTGCAAAATTGAACTTGATGAAGTTCAAGAAGCACAAACTACTACGGATCAAGTGGAAACACCTGTTCAGACTGAACAACCTTTTGTGGAACAGCCCATTCGTAGGTCAGGGAGAGTGTCTCACCAACCTGAGAGGTATTATGGCCTTGTCATTGAGAATGATAATGAGTTGTCAATCATTGATGATGATGACCCTGTGACCTATAATGAGGCTATGAGTAGTGTTGACTCAGAGAAATGGCATAGTGCCATGAAATCCGAAATGGAATCTATGTATACCAACCAAGTATGGACTCTGGTTGAGGCGCCTGAAGGTGTTAAGCCTATTGGGTGCAAGTGGGTATACAAAAGAAAGATTGTAGCAGATGGCCAAGTGGAGACCTATAAGGCCAGGCTCGTGGAAAAAGAATTCAAACAAAGGCAAGGGATTGACTTTGATGAAACTTTTTCGCCTGTAGCCCTGTTAAAATCAATTCGGATTTTGCTTGTGATTGCTGCTTACTACGACTATGAGATCTTGCAAATGGACGTGAAAACGCCCTTCCTCAATGGGGAACTTGAAGAGGAAGTGTATATGACACAGCAAGAGGGTTTTCTTTCCAAGGGAAATGAACACCTAGTGTGTAAGCTGCTGCGAACCATATATGGTTTAAGGAAAGCTTCTCGTAGATGGAACATCCGTTTTGATGAGACAATAAAAGAGTTTGGTTTTATCTAAAACATAGATGAACCATGTGTCTACAAGAAGGTTAGTGGGAGCGCGGTAACATTTCTTGTATTATATGTGGATGACATACTTCTTATAGGAAATGATATACCGATGCTGCAATCAGTCAAAGTATGGCTATCGAAGAACTTCACCATGAAGGACTTGGGAGAAGCATCCTACATTCTCGGTATGAAGATCTATAGAGATAGATCTAGAAGAATGATAGGTCTTACCCAGGGTACATGCATCCAGAAAGTGCTTAAAAGGTTTAGCATCGAAAACTCCAAAAGAGGTCTCATACCGATGAGCCATGGAGTGTCCCTTTCCGGAAAGATGTCTCCTAAGACAACTGAGGAAAGAGAGCGTATGAGTAAGATTCCTTATGCTTCAGCAATAGGATCTATCATGTACGCGATGTTGTGTACTAGGCCTGATGTTGCTTATTCAATTAGTGTGACGAGCAGATATCAGTCCAATCCAGGTGAAGACCACTAGAAAGCAGTGAAGAACATCCTTAAGTACTTGCAAATGACTAAGGACATTTTTCTTGTTTTTAGTGGTGAATCTAAGTTGAAAATAGAGGGTTATACTGACTCTAGTTTTCAATCAGAAAGTGATGATAGCAAATCCATGCCAGGGTACGTGTTTACTCTGAATGGTGGTGCGATTAGTTGGAAGAGTTCCAAACAGTCTACAACGGCTGACTCCACAGAGGAAGCAGAATATATAGCTGCAAGTGAGGCTGCAAAAGAAGCCGTTTGGATGAGGAAATTTTTTTCTTAGTTGGGAGTTGTTCCTAGCGTTGAAGAGCCTATTGTGTTGTATTGTGATAATAACGCAGCAATAGCACAAGCCAAGGAACCTAGGTCTCAAAAAATTCCAAACATGTCTTGCGGCGCTTTTATCTGATTAGGGAGATTGTTGAAAGAGGAGATGTCAACGTCGAGAGAGTTGACATACATAACAACATAGCAGACCCTTTAACAAAGCCACTTTCTCAAAGTCACTTTGATCGTCATAAAGACAAGATGGGTATTAGATACCACAGTGATTGGCTTTAGTACAAGTGGGAGATTGAAAGAGATGTGTCCTAAGTCCAATCATGTATAAGGATTTAGGAATAAGTTTTATGTAATATGTTTTGATTTCATTGATATTAATAAAAGACTTGTTTTGTTTTTATTACGGGCTCTATCTATTTTAAGTGTTTAAATAAGATATACCACAGTTTAAAGTAAAGCTTTTTATGGATTGTGATGAGATTATAATAATGAGACCTAAAAGATGATAACTCTAAACTTAAATAGTTCCTGGTCGTAGGATTACAAACTGGTAATTAATAATCCGCAAAGATCGGTACAACTATGCTTGCTTCATTATGAAGGCTATCTGTTCTCATAGACATTTGTGTGGTGACACTATAGCTAGTATATAGGTTTTTATTATAGAATAAGTTCACTGAACATGACTCACACAGCTGAACAACTGATGGAGTTCACTCACGTGTCAGCAATTGTTCACATAGTGATAGTTGTACAAGTATCCTTAGACTTGAGATCATCATAGTCATCTTGTGGACACTGAACTATGATTTGGTTTAGTTCTTAGTCTCAAGGGACAATTATAAGGGCTCTACTGGGTATAGGAATTTGTACACGAAGATAGTGTATGATCAATAAAGGATCTACCCCTTCCAGTGAAGGAAGAGAATGTTCAATGATGATCCACTTATGCTAGTTCAGGGATCTCTGGCCAGAGTGAATAAAATTAGAAAGGAGTTTCTAATTTACATTAAATAGAACTAAGCATAGTGAATGGGAAAGAAAATGATTAAATAAGATAGGCTTGACACAAGTTCCATGCCTTGTATTTAATCATGACATTGCAGGATAGAAGGAATTGATTGTACGATAACTATTCACTGAATGGGTTCTTGGTATTCTAAGTAGTGAATTCTTATTATCCGGATAGTCGCGATATGCTGAGAAGTATCCCTCACGATGTAGAATAAATATGATTAATTAATTAATCATATTTAATAAATTAGAGAATTTATATTAATAATGAGAAAATAGTTTTATTATTATTTATTTCTACTACCGGCTTAATATTGAACCTACAGGGTCACACCATAAAAGAGAATGATTTAATGGTGGAGGAAATAATTAATAATGACTGATTAATTATTTATTTATGTAATAAATAATTAATTGGCAAATTTAATAATTGATTAAATAAAATTTAATTGATTATAAATTAATTAAGAAAAAGTTCTTAATATTATAAATTAAGAATTTATTTTTTGGAAATTAAATCAAGTGAGAGAATTATTTTTAAAGTGTTAGAAAAAGGATTAGTAATTAAAAGGTGTTTTAATTATTAGTTAATTGGTTAATAAGAATAAAGGGTTAATAATAATAATATTTTATGGGAAAATTTTCAACTGAAAATTTTGCTTATAAATATACTATTATAAACCCTATTTTTCCTTTAACCTAAAAAGTTAAGAAAACCCTAATTCTCCCACCCCTTCCTCCTCCATCACATTGATCTCTTGGTGGATACCGGTGGAGTGCTTCACACTTGAGGAGCAGCTGCTAGGGATCTCCGCTCGTCATTCTTGGATCGCTTTTAAAGGTTAGAAACGATCCCTTATGATTTAATCACGATTTGTATGCCTTTATTTGGATTTTATATCAAGAAATTTGTTTTACCATGCTTCCGTGATGTATAAAATCCTACACAGGGAACACACACAGTGCAAACTGGTGCTAAAGACCCAGTCACTGCACCATCTCAAAGTCAGATTGATGTGGCTCCAATAAATGTGGAGTCACGGACAAAATCATTAATAACTGAAGCACCTGAAACACCAAATTCACCCACACACTCACTGGATGTTGATATGATCAATACATCACTTCCAAATTCTCCATCTTTAACTCTATTGGAGAAGCCAAAAATCCAAGCAAGTGAGCATCATCTTTTAGATGATTTGTTGGCTCACTTGCCATTTCTTTCTGAGTCTGTTGAGACATCTGTGCCTAAATTTTTATCACTCTGCACAGATTCTACAATAGTCTCCACTCCTAACTCATTCATTTCTTCTATCCCGGTGGATATTCTTCATCCATCGAGTAGTGATTGTATCCCGACGGATGTGCCTAACAGCAGTCATCCGTCGGATAGTCAAATTACTACCCCAATGGATATTCCTCATCCGTCGGGATTCTCTACACAACTTCAAATTTCTTCAATTATCACAAGTGCATAGGACTTAGTAGTAGTACAATCACTCTTATGACTGAGGGAAGGGAGTGAACTGAGTGAGAGGCTGGGTTGCTCCCAGGCAAAAGGAGAGAATATGAGTGAACAAATGCAGACCATTTCTTCAGGTCTGGCAAAAGTGAGTGAGAGGAGTCCCACCTTAGATGGTAAGGTGGGACTGGCAAAAGTGAGTGAGAGGAGTCCCACAAATGCAGACCATTATTGAACCTTAAGATTAGAAAGTGCAAGATAAACCACAACAGAAAAGAAGATTCGGATACAAACTCCACTCTAAAAGAAAATTGGACTTCATTGATGAGGAAATAGAAGACTACATTCCCTCAAAAGTCTACAAATTCAACTCAGACATCAAAACCAACAACGGTATTTGAAGAATTCAAGGTGGTGGATCCAACAAGGAATATTCATGGTGAGCCCAAAATTCCAAAGGATGAGCCAGTAGACTGGGATATATAGTTTGCCAATTCCTGAACTAAACTTTCCAATCTTCAACAAGCCAAAGAAGACAAAGACTAGAGCAAGCAAGAAAGTGAAGCCTATGACTCTCAGATCCAAGACCCTAACCAAATCTCAACCCACAGTCAACAAGGAAGATCTCTTATACATCTGTGACATCAAGGAGTTCTCTGAAATAAACCTCTACTTGGAAGAATTGGAAGAAGTAAGAGGGATTGATGCCTATAGACATCTTCCTAAAAGGCTAGTATTCAAATACAGGGGAAGAAAAGAGATCACATGGCCACTTCACAGGATTCTTCAAGAAAGCCAATATGTACTGATAAAGGTCTATTCATCCTTCAAAAAGAACTTTGGATTCAATATAACTGCAAGAAGGATAGTCCTAAAGAAAATAGAGGAGCTAAGGAGCAATAGAGCCAAAGATGCACTTCCAAGAACTCTCTCTATTCCCTTCACAGGAAAGAGAATGCATTTGAGGCCTTATTGGCTGATGGAATTCATGGATGATAAGGGAGTTAGAAGATTCTTCAGAATGGATGACCAATTGAGTATCTCTAGCAATGAGACTCTCTTGGAAATGCAAGAAATGTTGGATTTATCTGAAGCTGATGAACTTGAATTCCACAGACAACTCTAAAGTCAAATAGAGGAAAACAACATGAGGCTTGGGAATAAATCCAGACAATCAAGGAAATAGATTTATCTGCCCAGACTAGAGGAGCACCTTGATAATGATTGTGAGCAACTTCTTTATACACTTTGCTTTGTTCAATTTTTAGTAAAATGTTGTAGCACTTATCAGTTTCATCTACTATTTTTCATTCTGTGTTTTTAGGGTGTTTTGTTATCATCAAGTTTCTCTTAATTGGTTAGATATATTTGATAATGTCATGTGTAATATGATTTGTGTTTAGTTTTCAGATCTTACATAACAGGACAAATCAGTACTTAACTGAAAATCAACACTTATACTGAAGACAGAACTTAAGATATCAGAACTTAAGTTATCAGAACTTAAGGTTCAGAAGATATTTATCAGGAGATAATATCAGGACTTAAGATGACTTTCAGATAAGGTAGGCGGCTGATTGAAAGGAAAGAAGATCGAGACTAAGACATAAAGAATTGTGCATGAAGAAGGAATTCTATAAGAATAGAATACTTGGAAGAAAAGATAACTAGTTGATATATTTTAGGAAGCATAATTATATTCCATATCAATTAGAAGATTATCTTGTAACTGTGTAGTATATAAACACAGGCATAGAGTTTACACTATAAGTGTTACGATTATCGAAGTTATTATTCTTTGTAACTCTAGCAGCTCTCGTGATAATTTATTCATCACTGAGAGAGGACAGTTCCATATTTTAACATAGTTTATTGTGTTGAATAAAATCTGTTTTCTGTTACTTGAGTTCTTATATTCGATTTGATTGTGCTAAACACTGTATTCAACCCCCTTCTACAGTGTGTGTGACCTAACAAGTGGTATCAGAGCCATCTGTTAACACACAAACAGTTTAAAATCTAAAATCAATCATGTTTGAAGAAGAAACTCCAACCAAGCCCACCAAAACTGAAGATCCTCTAAAAACTGTAACTCATAGTTGATATAAGACTATAAGAGTTACCATGTTGAAACCTTCTGAGTATTCCATATGGAAAGTGAAGATGGCTATGTTTCTGGAAGCTACAGATCCAGAATATCTCGACAAGATTTATGAAGGACCGCATATTCCAACCAAACTCTCTGTGGAAGTTGCAGGTCAGCCAACAAAGTCTGTACCAAAGGAGAAAAGTGATTACACTGCTGAAGATATCTCATCAATTACAAAGGATGCAAAGGTAAGACACTTGATGTATAGTGCCATATATAATGTCATGTCAAACAGGGTAATTAACTGCAAGACTGCAAAAGAGATATGGGATGCTTTGGAAACAAGGTGTCAGGGAACTGATTCAATCAAGAAAAACAGGAAGACAATACTCACTCAAGAGTATGAGCACTTTGACTCAAAGCCTGATGAGTCATTGACTGATCTTATATGACAGATTTGTCAAACTCTTGAATGATTTGTCACTAGTTGACAAAGAGTATGATATTGAAGATTCAAATCTTAAGTTCCTATTAGCTCTTCCTGAAAGATGGGATTTGAAGGCCACAATAATAAGAGACGCCTATAATCTTGATAAAACAACTCTTGATGAAATTTATGGGATGCTCAAGACTCATGAACTTGAGATGGAACAAAGAAGCAAGAGGAATGGAAGAAAGTCAAGAACAGTTGCAGTTGTGGCTGAGGAGGAAAGTCCCAAAGTAGCTGCTTCAAGAAAAGGCAAGGAAAAAGCTCTCATCACAAAGTCTGATACTGAGTCATCAAGTTCTAATAGTGATGATGACTCAGGAACTGAAAGTATTCCTGAGATGGACCATGATGAGGAGATGATGAAGCTGTGTGCTCTTATGGTGAAAGGGAACACAAAGATTGCATACAAAAAATTCAGGAGAGGAAAGAAGTTTTCCAGGAAAGGTGCAAGTTCTGAAAAGAAAGGTTTTAGAAAATCTGAAGGCAAAGGAGGAAAGTCTGACAGAGGAGATTATTCAAATGTTAAATGCTACAACTGTGGTGAGAAAGGCCACATATCTCCAGATTACAGAAAAGGGAAAAGTGATAAAGGAAAGGCTCTTGTCATAAAGAAGAAAAGCTGGTCAGATGCTTCAGATTCTGAGGATGAGGAAAACTATGCCTTGATGGCAAATGCTGATAGCAGTTCTGATACTGCTGACTTAAAGGTACCTCAAACTACTTATGCCTTTCATACTGATGATATTACTGAGTTGAGAAGATATCTTAAAACCATGTTCATTAGTTATAAAGATCAAACTTTAACATGTGAAAGATTAACTTCTGAAAATCTTTCTTATAAAAAGAGGAATGATTATTTAGAAAAGGAGTTAGTCATGTTCCATCAAACTCAGAAAGATAGGAGATGATGCCTTTTATTGTAGGGATGAAGTGTTAAAAATGAATGAATCTCTAAAAAAATGAGTTAGAAAAGGAAAGAGAGATTATCAGGACTTGGACTAACTTTGGTAAAGCAACTCAGGATATTCTTAGTAGTGGAAACTGGAAAGAGGGCTTAGGTTATGGAGATGATAAGAACAGTAAGGGAACTGTAGAAACTGAGCCTATAGTTGTTAAACAAAAACCAAAGGTAAATCCTGTTAAGTTTGTAACTGCAAAGTCTGATATTGATAAATCAGAAGTTAAGGAGAAAATAACTTCTGACAAACCTAAACAGGATAAGCCAACCGAAGTTAACATAGGCTTAATGACAAAGAAGCAGCTTAAGCATAAGCTGAAAGATGTTCAGAATGTAAACAAGGTAAAGCCACCTAGGAAAAATAGGAATGGAAAGGAAGGTGTGAACAAAAGTAACAATTATAAGCCAGTTCCTAATGCTCCTAGAAAAACATGTCATAAAAATTCTAACCATTTGGCTTCTTTTTACAGGAAGAATAAGAATATAAACTCCTTACCTTCAAAATCAGGAGTTAAGAGTCAGTCTGTTAGATATAAGCCACAAAATCCTTGTTTTCATTGTGGTAGTTTATGGCATTCTATTTATACTTGTAAGGAATATCATAGTTTGTACTATGATTATTATCAAATAAAACCTTCTGTAAAGAAAGTTAGCATTATTCCTTCTAGTGTATGTTCTGATGCAAAGTCTGATATTGCAAATTCTGATAATAAAACTGTTAACATAAACTCTGATGCTAAATCCGCTGCAAATGTTAACAAACTTAAAAAGGCCAAAGGATCCAAGCAAGTGTGGGTCCTTAAAACTAATCACTAGTGGTCTTTGTGATTGCAGGGCAACAGGAAGAACATCCTAGTTATGGATAGTGGATGTTCAAGACATATGACTGGATATAAAGCCCTGCTATCAGACTTTGTGGAGAAAGCTGGCCCCGGTGTTTCTTATGGAGATGGCAACATTGGAAAAACTCTGGGATATGGCAATATCAATCTTGGGAATGTCATCATTGAACAAGTAGCTCTGGTCTCAGGACTTAAACACAATCTGCTGAGTGTAAGTAAAATCTGTGACAGAGGTTATCATGTGGATTTCTTTGAAGAATACTGTGAAGTTGTAAGCAAATCTACAGGAAAAGTTGTTCTGAAAGGATACAAGCATGGTAACATTTATGAAGCCAAGCTTTCAACAAGTACTGATGGTTCTGCAATCTGTCTGTTGAGTAGAGCATCAATTGAAGAAAGCTGGGATTGGCACAAGAAACTCTCTCATTTAAATTTCAACAATATAAATAAACTAGTCAAGAAAGATCTTGTGAGAGGATTTCCAAAATCAGTATTTGCTCCTGATGGCCTTTGTGATTCATGTCAGAAGGCAAAACAAAGAAAATCTTCATTCAAGAGCAAGACTGAATCATCAATTCTTGAGCCTTATCACCTACTACATGTTGATCTATTTGGTCCAGTTAATGTCATGTCTATTGCAAAGAAGAAATATGCTATGGTCATAGTGGATGAGTTCACCAGATACACATGGGTGTATTTCTTGCACATAAAAAGTGAAACTGTATCTATCTTGATTGATCACGTCAAGCAACTGGATAAATTGGTCAAAGATTCTATGAAGATCATAAGAAGTGATAATGGCACTGAGTTCAAGAATTTGATCATGGAAGAGTTCTGCAAAGACCATGGAATAAAGAAGGAATTTTTTGCTCCTGGAACTCCACAACAAAATGGAGTTGTTGAAAGAAAGAATAGAAATCTTATTGAAGCTGCACGAACTATGCTTGATGAAGCAAAGTTGCCAACCTACTTTTGGGCTGAAACTATGCAGACTGTTTGTTTTACTCAGAATGCAACACTCATTAACAAGCATGGAAAAACACCATATGAAATGGTGAAGAAAAAGAAGCCAAATCTGAATGTATTTTCATGTATTTGGATGCAAGTGTTTTGTTCTTAAGACTCATCCCGGACAGCTATCCAAATTTGATCTAAAAGCCGATGAAGGAATTTTTGTTGGATATCCACTTTCTACAAAAGCCTTCAGAGTCTACAATTTAAGAACAAGGGTTGTCATGGAATCTATCAATGTCTCTTTTGATGATAAGAAGATTACTGGACTTGAAGATTTCAATGATCATGATCAGCTGAGATTCGAGAATGAAGATTTAAATTATGATTCTGCAAATCCTTATACTGCAAACTCTAATGGATTAAACTCTGATGTTATTGAAACTGTGGTGACTACGCCTAAGGAAAATGCACCTGTGCAGGGGGAGCATACTGAAGATCCAACCACATCTCAAGAAGCATCAGAATCTACAACAGGCTCTTCAAGTTCTGATTGGGCCAAGTTCTGATAATTCTAGAAACTCATGTTCTGATATTTCTGGAAACTCATGTTCTGATATTTCTGGAAACTCAAATAATGAAGGATCCAACTCGGAGAGCATAATTTCAGGGGGAGCATCAGAAAATGTTGATGAAGACATCATGGATTATGGGGGAGCATCCAGTTCAAGAGAAAACCTTCTATCTGTAAGGAAGTGGACTAAAGCACATACACCTGACTTAATTATTGGAAATCTTGATGCAGGTATCAGAACTAGAATAATACATCAAATGAATTTCTTTATCATTCTTTTCTTTCTCAGACTGAACCAAAGAAAGTGGAAGAAGCTCTTCAAGATGCTGATTGGGTGCAAGCAATGCAAGAAGAGTTAAATGAATATGAAAGATATAAAGTCTGGACCCTAGTGCCAAGACCAAGGAACAGATCAGTTATTGGTACAAAATGGGTGTTCAGAAACAAAACTGATAGTGATGGCATAATTACAAGGAAAAAATCAAGGTTGGTTGCAAAAGGATACTCTCAACAGGAGGGAATTGATTATGATGAAACATTTGCACCAGTTGCTAGATTGGAAGCCGTAAGAATATTTTTGGCTTATGCTGCTCACAAGAAGCTTAAAGTCTTTCAAATGGATGTGAAAAGTACTTTTCTTAATGGAGAATTGGAAGAAGAAGTATATGTTGAACAACCTCCAGGCTTTGTAGATCCCAAATTTTCCAGTCATGTCTACAGGCGTGATAAAGCACTTTATGGCCTTAAGCAAGCTCCAAGAGCATGGTATGAGCCATTAGCTCAGTTTATTCTAGGAAAGTGGATTTAACAGAGGAACTATTGAAAAAACACTTGTTCTACCTCAACCATGGAAATGACTTACTTTTGGTGCAAATATATGTTGATGATATCATTTTTGGTTCTACAAATGACAGACTTTATAAGAAGTTTGCCAAACTGATGCAGTCAAGATATCAAATGAGTATAATGGGAGAACTTAACTATTTTCTGGGCCTTCAAGTCAAGCAGAATAAAGAAGGAACTTTTATTTGTCAATCTAAGTACACCAGAAATTTGTTGAAGAAATTTGGAATGGAGGATTGTTCAAGTGCATCCACTCCTATGGCCACTGCAACTAAGTTGGATAAGGATACTGGTAAATCAGTAGATATTACTGATTACAGAGGTATGATTGGCTCTCTACTCTATCTAACTGAAAGTAGACCTGATATCATGTATGCTACCTGTCTTTGTACAAGATTTCAAGCAGATCCAAGAGAACCTCACTTAACAGCTGTGAAAAGAATTTTCAAGTATTTAAAGGGTACAGCTGATCTGAGATTGTGGTATCCTAGAGAATCAGACTTTAGCCTAATAGGTTACTCAGATGCAGATTTTGCAGGATGCAAAATTGACAGGAAAAGCACAAGTGGAAGCTGCCAATTTCTTGGAGGCAGATTGGTTTCTTGGTTTAGCAAGAAACAGAAGTCAATTCCACATCAACTGCAGAAGCAGAATACATTGCTGCAGGAAGCTGCTGTGCACAAATTCTTTGGATGAAGAATCAGTTACTTGATTATGGGTTAGAATGTTCTAAAATCCCTATTTACTGTAATAATCAAATTGCTATTGCTATGACAGGTAATCCAGTTCAGCACTCAATGAAAAAGCACATCAGCATAAGGTACCACTTCATAAGGGAACATGTGGATGAAGGTACAGTGAAATTGCATTTTATTCCCACAGATCAACAACTAGCAGATATCTTCACAAAACCATTATATAAAGCTACTTTTACAAGATTGGTAAATGAACTTGGAATGATTTCAGATTCTTTCTCTAAATCTGCCTAGTTTATGTTCTGATACATCAACTTTATGATCAGTATTTACATATATTACTATCTTTGTGTATTCTGTGCTTAAATTGAAAATTACTTAAGTGTTGATTGTTGTCTGATGTGAATTTCTAAACTCTGATAGTGATATGAATTTTTCTGTGACTATTCAATCCAATGAGGATAACTGTGCTAGATGCTTGACCTAGTAATCCTTAATAAACTAAAGATCCCATGTTTGAAGTAATTATTTATGTGGAAATCTATTAACACAAGCAAATTCTGATATTGAGCTTAGTTAAGTTTACTTTGTGTATCTTATTACTAAGTCAAAAACTAGAATAGTGCTTCTTATTTGTTAAGTTCTGATGTTAGTAAATCTGGTGAATGTACTAAGTGCTGATAAAGCCTCACTTATCAAAAAAAAATCAGGTACTCCTTTGAGATCTAGAGTAAAAAATGTGGAAGGGAAGACCCAAGTGCATTGCTGGTATTAAGTAATATGCATTAGAAAAGCAAAATAAAATTTTCTTGGTGACTTTTCACACTCTATGATTATTGGAGAAATACTCTGATAACAGCATAAATTCTGATAATCAGTCGTGACTCACTTACACTGGGAAGCCACTGTAAAATAGAATTTTAAAAGATGCATAAAATGAGCACAAAATAGTTGAGGTGGACTCATGCATGAACTCATTCTAAAGTAGACTTCAGAATAATGACAGATTTTAAGTAAAGTTCTTAGTTATGCCTTATTTCTAAGATGTACTGAAGTGAATAAGACTTTACTCTTTGTCTGATATTTAGCTTAATGCACACACTTACACTCCATATGAATAATGAAAATTACTGTGGTGATCAATGTTATTTTAGATGAACAGTTTATGTGTCAGATTGCATAAATTCTGAGGACAAGTTCTGATGGAAGTTCTGATGATTAACTTCTGATGAAATCATATCAGTATTTGTGTGAAGAATTACAGGAATACACATTCATTTTTTGAGTTAAGGAGCCATATTCTGATGGCTTTTAAATCCTGATAATAATCAAGTTTTGATGCTGTCGTGACAGTATTTATTTACTTGGTTTATTTTTGGTCATTACTTGAACGATAATATTTTTACAGAATATTGGTTAATGTGAGATAAAACAGTCATAATCATTATGGGTTAGTGGTTAGCGTGTGTGTCTTGAAAACCTGCATGCGCACAGTAATTATTATCATACCCCGTGCCCATTAACTCTGGTTTTAGATCTTTTACTGACTGTTATTATTACACATCAGTCTAGGGAGTCGAGGGGTCATTATTTTTACTTGTAATGTTTAACTAGTTCTCACGTCCCTTGGTATTCCATTGGCTATTTAAACCAACCATTCATTCCAGCCAAAATATCTTTCATTTTTTTTATAAACTCACTCTCTTTTCATTCATACCAATAAAAATGGTTTGTTACAACATGTTCCTGAACTATGAAACCTTTCACATCGAGTTGAGTTGTGATGAATGGCAACAGGAGTGGCATGTCACCGCCATTCCTGACGAACTTTGGAACTCACTTCCACAAGAGGTTCACACAGAACTCTTGTTCTTATCAATGGAGTATCATCTCCATCTTGATAGGTTGGAAGAGGAAAGGAGAGAAGCTCTCCGACAGCAAGAACGGATCATCCGTCTTGCAGTGCTCTTCATCAGCAGCAGAAGGAATTAGTCGTTAGGGCTTCTTAGACGAGGACTAAGGCTGTTGATTTTAGGAATCGTAGAATAGGACTATCTTGTAATTTTTGCATGTAATTGATAAATTTCATCGAATGTAATCATCTGATATATTAATGAAATTTACTTTCAATTGCAAGATTTGTTCTTTGTTTCTCAAATTATGTGACTGTGCATGTTGAATTGCAATTTATTAATCTTTACTTCATCGACTTTTAACTTTATTTTATGATGAATGT